>NC_079194.1:4250033-4435033 GCF_029499605.1 Hyla sarda
CCCATGCAAGTATATAGGACTTCCAGAACCTTCCTCCAAGCCCTGCATCTTCTGGTGAGTGTGTCAGTCATGCCACACCCCTCCCACATGCCACACCCCTCCCACATGCCACACCCCTCCCACATGCCACACCCTCACCTAAAAGGTCAGGATATGAGGTCGGAAGAAAAGGTCAGGATATGAGGACAAAAGTTTCCTCTTTTGTTGCTTTTTTCTCCCCCATAAAGATTTGGTAGGAAAAACCAGACAACGCTGGGTAGTCATCTAGTGATATATACTGCATATATACAGTGGCCCCATGAGCCGTATTTTTTACCAGTACTACTTTTGTGCAGTTTTGACACTTTGATCACTTTTTACAGACTTTTTGGGGGATCTGATGTCACCAAAAAACAGCAATTTTAGCGTTTACATTTTTTATTTTTTTTTGCATGTATGCACTTGACTGTGTGGGATCAGAAATAAATAAGTTATGTTTAATACTTGGACCGTTCTACATGTTCAAATATGTTTATTTTTTTTTAAATGTTTAATTTGGAAAAAGTGGTGATTTTAATTGTTATTTCTATTTGTCAAATACTTTGATTTTTAAACTATATTTAGCCCTTTCCCTGGGGTCATTGATAAGCAATCATTCGCATAACATTAATCTATTAGATCGGTGCTCTACTGATCAAGATCAATAGCTGAGTTATGGCAGCAAGGCCTAGCTATGGTCTCTGGCTGCCCTGACAGCCAATCGGAACCCTGCGATGACATGTGGGGGTGCTGATTGGACAACAAGATGTGTGATGAAAACTTTTCAAATGCCATAATCTCTATTGATCATGTAATTTAAACAGTTAAATGAGCAGCATCGGAGTGATCTCATTAGTAGCTGGCTTGACCCAAGAGCATGCACCCTACTCCCTCCCTTTTCTAGCTACCTCTGTGGTGCCCCCTTCTGACAGCAGGTGACGGCACATGAGGTGACTAATTTAAATGGACTCCTAGCAGGAGCGACCCGGCCTGCCCCTTATTTACTAGCAATCTATTTCCTCTAGAGCAGTGGTCTTCAACCTGTGGACTCCAGATGTTGGGAAAACTACAACTCCCAGCATGCCCGGACAGCCATTAGCTGTCCGGGCATGCTGGGCGTTGTAGTTTTGCAACATCTGGAGGTCTTCAGGTTGGAGACCACTGCTCTAGAGGCTTGCACAGGTTTTCTTTTGCACCAATTGCAATAAGTATGGGGTCCTCATGGGCGGGGCTCCCTCTCCCCACAAGTCCCATAGCAGTCTCATGGACGGCCTCTGTGGTATCTTTACTACACAATAAAGAGATGTTCACGTACAGGGGCTACAATGTGTTGCAGACTGTCTTTTACATTTAAATGACATTTACAGGAATCTATTTGCTTTGCTGCTGAAATTAACCTGATCAGATAAAGGAAATAGATTTTCAGTGTAAGACAATTCTGCAACAAATATGTATATATGTATATATATATATATATATATATATATATATATATATATATGTATATATAACATCCACAGCACTCCAAGTAGAAAATAAAGGCGATTTATTCTCCCATAATGATACAACGTTTCACCGGTCTCACACCGGCTTTTTCAAGCATGCTTGAAAAAGCCGGTGTGAGACCAGTGAAACGCTGTATCACTATGGGAGAATAAATCACCTTTATTTTCTACTTGGAGTGCTGCGGATGTTTTCTCTACATATACCAGACTGACAGAACGTGACCAGGGCTGTGCCGTCGGCACCCAAATACACTTCTTGCAAAATACAGAGTAATGCTGCTCACCCAACTTCTGGAGTGTGTATATATATAATATATATATATATATATATATATATATATATATATATATATTTATATATATATATATATATAAAACCAAAAAGGTTTGTAGCACTACGTAGCCAACCCCAGATTTGGTGCCAGCGTCCTTAGCCCCGATCAAAGTCCATTAGATACATACATAAAAGGATGTTGCAGCACTCTCCAAAATAGTGAAAACTTTTTTTTTCACTATTTTGGAGAGTGCTGCAACATCTTTTTATGTAATATATATATATATATATATATATATATATATATATATATATAATATAGATATATAAAATATAAATAAAATAATATAAATAAGCCCAAATCTATAGACCAGGTTGTTATCCAAATGGGTGAAAGTCTCTCTGCACAGGCCTGGACTTTATAGGTGTTCAGTATTTCAATGTACTTGTGAAGGTTTTAGCGCACAGATCTCTGTATTCCCTCGCTGGCCACTCTCTTTGGCTGCAAGAGTAATTATATGCTGGAGCATCAAGAAAGAATAAAAAGAAGTCTGCAAGATGCTTTCCTTGCACAATGGTAAATGCTTTATTATACTTAAAGGGAACCTGTATTATGTTGTAGAGCAGGAGGAGCTGAGCAGATGATATATACAATAAAGTACAATCTGCAGGTAACATGTTATAGAGCAGGAGGAGCTGAGCAGATGATATATACAATACAGTACAATCTGCAGGTATCATGTTATAGAGCAGGAGGAGCTGAGCAGATGATATATACAAAACAGTACAATCTGCAGGTATCATGTTATAGAGCAGGAGGAGCTGAGCAGATTATATATACAATACAGTACAATCTGCAGGTATCATGTTATAGAGCAGGAGGAGCTGAGCAGATGATATATACAATAAAGTACAATCTGCAGGTAACATGTTATAGAGCAGGAGGAGCTGAGCAGATTATATATACAATACAGTACAATCTGCAGGTAACATGTTATAGAGCAGGAGGAGCTGAGCAGATGATATATACAAAACAGTACAATCTGCAGGTATCATGTTATAGAGCAGGAGGAGCTGAGCAGATGATATATACAATACAGTACAATCTGCAGGTATCATGTTATAGAGCAGGAGGAGCTGAGCAGATGATATATACAATACAGTACAATCTGCAGGTAACATGTTATAGAGCAGGAGGAGCTGAGCAGATAATATATACAATACAGTACAATCTGCAGGTATCATGTTGTAGAGCAGGAGGAGCTGAGCAGATGATATATACAAAACAGTACAATCTGCAGGTATCATGTTATAGAGTAGGAGGAGCTGAGCAGATTGTATATACAATACAATCTGCAGGTATCATGTTATAGAGCAGGAGGAGCTGAGCAGATGATATATACAATAAAGTACAATCTGCAGGTAACATGTTATAGAGCAGGAGGAGCTGAGCAGATTATATATACAATACAGTACAATCTGCAGGTAACATGTTATAGAGCAGGAGGAGCTGAGCAGATGATATATACAAAACAGTACAATCTGCAGGTATCATGTTATAGAGCAGGAGGAGCTGAGCAGATTATATATACAATACAGTACAATCTGCAGGTATCATGTTATAGAGCAGGAGGAGCTGAGCAGATTATATATACAATACAGTACAATCTGCAGGTATCATGTTATAGAGCAGGAGGAGCTGAGCAGATGATATATACAATACAGTACAATCTGCAGGTATCATGTTATAGAGCAGGAGGAACTGAGCAGATGATATATACAATACAGTACAATCTGCAGGTATCATGTTATAGAGCAGGAGGAGCTGAGCAGATGATATATACAATAAAGTACAATCTGCAGGTAACATGTTATAGAGCAGGAGGAGCTGAGCAGATGATATATACAATACAGTACAATCTGCAGGTAACATGTTATAGAGCAGGAGGAGCTGAGCAGATGATATATACAAAACAGTACAATCTGCAGGTATCATGTTATAGAGCAGGAGGAGCTGAGCAGATTATATATACAATACAGTACAATCTGCAGGTATCATCTTATAGAGCAGGAGGAGCTGAGCAGATTATATATACAATACAGTACAATCTGCAGGTATCATGTTATAGAGCAGGAGAAGCTGAGCAGATGATATATACAATACAGTACAATCTGCAGGTATCATGTTATAGAGCAGGAGGAGCTGAGCAGATGATATATACAATACAGTACAATCTGCAGGTAACATGTTATAGAGCAGGAGGAGCTGAGCAGATGATATATACAATACAGTACAATCTGCAGGTATCATGTTATAGAGCAGGAGGAGCTGAGCAGATGATATATACAATACAGTACAATCTGCAGGTATCATGTTATAGAGCAGGAGGAGCTGAGCGGATGATATATACAATACAGTACAATCTGCAGGTAACATGTTATAGAGCAGGAGGAACTGAGCGGATGATATATACAATACAGTACAATCTGCAGGTAACATGTTATAGAGCAGGAGAAGCTGAGCAGATGATATATACAATACAGTACAATCTGCAGGTATCATGTTATAGAGCAGGAGGAGCTGAGCAGATGATATATACAATACAGTACAATCTGCAGGTATCATGTTATAGAGTAGGAGGAGCTGAGCAGATGATATATACAATACAGTACAATCTGCAGGTATCATGTTATAGAGTAGGAGGAGCTGAGCAGATGATATATACAATACAGTACAATCTGCAGGTATCATGTTATAGAGCAGGAGGAGCTGAGCAGATGATATATACAATACAGTACAATCTGCAGGTAACATGTTATAGAGCAGGAGGAGCTGAGCAGATGATATATACAATACAGTACAATCTGCAGGTATCATGTTATAGAGCAGGAGGAGCTGAGCAGATGATATATACAATACAGTACAATCTGCAGGTATCATGTTATAGAGCAGGAGGAGCTGAGCGGATGATATATACAATACAGTACAATCTGCAGGTAACATGTTATAGAGCAGGAGGAACTGAGCGGATGATATATACAATACAGTACAATCTGCAGGTAACATGTTATAGAGCAGGAGGAGCTGAGCAGATGATATATACAATACAGTACAATCTGCAGGTATCATGTTATAGAGCAGGAGGAGCTGAGCAGATGATATATACAATACAGTACAATCTGCAGGTATCATGTTATAGAGTAGGAGGAGCTGAGCAGATGATATATACAATACAGTACAATCTGCAGGTATCATGTTATAGAGCAGGAGGAGCTGAGCAGATGATATATACAATGCAGTACAATCTGCAGGTAACATGTTATAGAGCAAGAGGAGCTGAGCAGATGATATATACAATACAGTACAATCTGCAGGTATCATGTTATAGAGTAGGAGGAGCTGAGCAGATGATATATACAATACAGTACAATCTGCAGGTATCATGTTATAGAGCAGGAGGAGCTGAGCAGATGATATATACAATACAGTACAATCTGCAGGTAACATGTTATAGAGCAGGAGGAGCTGAGCAGATGATATATGCAATACAGTACAATCTGCAGGTATCATGTTATAGAGCAGGAGGAGCTGAGCAGATGATATATACAATACAGTACAATCTGCAGGTATCATGTTATAGAGCAGGAGGAGCTGAGCAGATGATATATACAATACAGTACATTCTTCAGGTAATATATAGCTTTGTGAAATGTATGGGTTCTAGGCTTGGGAGTCCAGTGGGCGGTTCTACTCAGTGATAACAATCACCCACTGGACTTCAAAACCATGAAGAAAAAGACATTTAAATGAATAAAATTCAGGATACGCTGAATCTTCTTCCACGTTCCTGTTGTGCTCCTTCTGCTCAATAACATTACTCTGACCAATCAGATTGCTTGTTTAACATAAGAGGATCCCTTTAGAAAATAGTTATATATATTTTTTTGGAACTTTTGAATTAAGTAAAAAAAGGTAATAAATATGTTTACACATTTATCTACTGGGATGTAAATATTTATGCAGAACAATTAACAATCCTTTGTTCCTCACTGATTCTCTGTAGGATATTTGGGGGTTTCCTGCTTTTCATCCGTATCCTATGAAGACCCAGCAGAGCGGTCCGAGCTCCTCAAGGGGCCAAACGAGGAATGAGAAGGTGGGGTCCGTGTCAACTGATCTACTCAATATGATCTGTCTAGAAGGATTGATACAGTACATATTCAAGACAAAATGTATACAGGGTGGTATTTACAGGGTGGAGGGGGAGGAGCAGGACATGGACCTTCTCCTATTGGTGCTGTTCAGATATCTTTAATACTCCACCCCCTAGGAGCCGTAAAAGATGAACCTTTAGTCTTACTTGACCTACTTCTTACTTTAACTACTTTAAGACAGATATATATCTGTATACTGCTGCTATCTCTATGGGATCAGGATATATAGTAGTTATACATCCCCCAGCTCTATCTGTATACTGCTGCTATCTCTATGGAATCAGGGTATATAGTAGTTATAAATTCCCCAGCTCTATCTGTATACTGCTGCTATCTCTATGGAATCAGGATATATTTAGTAGTTATACATCTCCCAGCTCTATCTCTATACTGCTGCTATGTCTATGGGGTCAGTTTGTATAGTAGTTATACACCTTCCCTATAGCTCTATCTATTTACTGCAGCTGCTATCTCTATGGAATCAGTATATATACCATGGTAGTTATACACCTTCCCTCCAGCTCTATCTGTATACTGCTGCTATCTCAATGGGATCAGGATATATAGTAGTTATACACCTCCCCTCCAGCTCTATCTGTATACTGCTGCTATCTCTATGGGATCAGGATATATAGTAGCTATACACCTCCCCTCCAGCTCTATCTGTATAATGCTGCTATCTTTATGAGATAAGGATATATAGTAGCTATACACCTCCCCTCCAGCTCTATCTGTATACTGCTAATATCTCTATGGGATCACGATATAAAGTAGTTATACACATCCCCTCCAGCTCTATCTGTATACTGCTGCTGCTATCTCTATGGGATCAAGATATATAGTAGTTATACACCTCCCCTCCAGCTCTATCTGTATACTGCTGCTGCTATCTCTATGGGATCAGGATATATAGTAGTTATACACCTCCCCTCCAGCTCTATATACTGCTGCTGTTATCTCTATGGGATTAGAATATATAGTAGTTATACACCTCCCGGCTCCAGCTCTATATACTGCTGCTATTATCTCTATGGGATCAGAATATATAGTAGTTATACACCTCCCCTCCAGCTTTATCTGTATACTGCTGCTGCTATCTCTATGGGATCAAGATATATAGTAGTTAAACACCTCCCCTCCAGCTCTATCTGTATACTGCTGCTATCTCTATGGGATCAAGATATATAGTAGTTATACACCTCCCCTCCAGCTCTATCTGTATACTGCTGCTTCTATCTCTATGGGATCAGGATATCTACAGTTATACACCTTCCCTGTTGTTGTGTTTTCACAATCCTCAGAAAAACAGAATCAGAGTGGTTTAATACCTGGGTGTTCAGTGTGGTGTCCGCCCGGCACAGGTTACTTGTAGGGGGGGGGGGGGGGTCACCTTTTTGTTTAAATCAACTGGTGCCAGAAAGTTAAACAGATTTGTAACTTACTTCTTAAAAAAAAAAAAAATCTTAATCCTTCCAGTACTTATCAGCTGCTGTTATGATCCACAGGAAGTTCTTTTCTTTTTAAATTTCCTTTCTGTCTGACCACAGTGCTCTCTGTTGACACCTCTGTCCATTTTAGGAACTGTCCAGAGTAGGAGCAAATCCCCATTGAAAACCTCTCCTGCTCTGGACAGTTCCTAAAATGAACAGAGGTGTCAGCAGAGAGCACTGTGGTCAGGCAGAAAGGAAATTCAAAAAGAAAAGAACTTCCTATCGATCATAACAGCAGTTGATAAGTACTGGAAGGATTAAGATTTTTTTAATAGATGTAATTTACAAATCTGTTTAACTTTCTGGCACCAGTTGAATTAAAAAAGTTTTACCCCTTTAAAGTTGTGGTAAGTGGAGGGGGATGAATAGTGTGGACTACTGTGACTCGGATACTCGACTGGCTGGTGAAGGTTCATGATACCTGGAGTGTGGTATAAACTGGTGTGTGAAAATGTTGGTGGTAGTAGTCCTGCAGATCCAGTTCACTCACCACTGCTCTAAAGTAAGTAGTCATCGGTATCGGGAAATAACTCCTCCCATGCAGGGACTTTGGGGAACCAATTCTTGAGACAAGGTTACTCTGGTGCACTGAACGTAGTGAGAAGCCACAGTCGCAGTTTACTTGAGATGCTGGGACTTGCAGTGCTTGTGAAGACACTCTAGACTGACCTGACTCAGGACTGACACGGACTGGTGACACTTGGCAGGAGATGGCTGACACAAGCTGGATTCTTCACAGACAGAGTATCCTTTGTAATGCTTACCTCCAGGGAGGCCACAAGGGATAGGTGTTGCCCGGAGGATTCCCACACCCTGATCCAAGTCTGCTATGGGGCCCGTCAGACATATGCTATTCTCCCGAAAGCTTTTAGCTTTTCTGAGACAAATTGACTTTACCCTGGGTGGCGGGATCTGCATGAAAGAGGTTCACCTACGCTGGAACAGGTGACAGGTGGACAATACTTGAGGCCTACTCCCATGAGGGACGAGAGCAGGAGACTGTAGCTGGGGTCATTCCTTAACTCTGGCTCGAGCTGGACTGCTCTAACTTAGGGCCCCTCCCTGTTTTATGAGACTAGGGCGGAGGAAGGATAGAATCAACCTGATTGGTTATTGCTTTGGCTACTCACTAGTTCTTTACAGTGGAAAAACATTTAACTCTTACAGAGCAGTTAAAGGCACAGTAGCATTAACCCCTTAACGACAATGGACGTAAGTGTGAGTCCTGATGTGCTGGTACTTTGTGCGCCAGGACGTACATTTATGTCCTGTACATGTACATGCACGGCAGGTCCCAGCCGCTATCAGCAGCACGTGACCCGCCAGTAATGGCGGACAATACAGATCACAGCATCTGCGGCAGTGTGGCGATTGTAGTGGCTGTTCTAATCATCTGTGGCACAGCCACAGGGACATGGTTAGCCAAGATGGCGGATGGAGGTCCCCTCGCTTTCCCGGGGTCTTCTGCTCTGATCTGCCTTCCAGCAGACCACTGAAGAAGATCACCGATAACACTGATCAGTGCTATACCTGTGCTCGGCAGTGAACAGTATTAGCAATCTGATGATTGCTATATATAGTCCCCTATGGGGATATAGAGAGTTAGAAATAAAAGTTAAAAAAATAAACTAAAAAAAATGTGAAAAAGACCCTCCCTCAATAAAAATTTTAATCATCCTTTCCCTAATTTCCTTAAAAAGCCTAAAAAATAATAATAATTAATAAAAATATTTGGTTTTACCGCATGCGTAAATGTCCAATCTATGAAAATATAATGTTAATGGTCTTATATGGTAAACAGCGTAAACGTAAAAACTAAAATAAATGATCAAGAATTGCTGCTTTTTGGTCACATCACATTTCCCAAAGCGCTTAAAAAAGGTCGCATTTACACAAAAGTGGTACTAAAAAAAAACAACAGATCATGGCGCTAAAAAATGATCCTTCATACAGCCCCGTTCACAGAAAAATGGAAAAGTTAGAGGTGGTCAAAATAGGGCGATATTAAACATCCTAATTTTGTATAAAAAAAAAAATTTTAGATTTTTTTAAATCAGTACAATAATAGTAACGTATGCAAAAAAATTGAATGCAGAATAAAGAAAACATGTAAGTTTTACCGTAAGGTGTACAGCGTCAAAACGAAACCCTCCAAAATTTGTGGTTTTCATTTACATTTCCTCAGGGCTGCCATCAGGGGGGTACAGCCAGTACCCCAGTAAGGGGCACGGGCTGCCACAGGAGCCCGGGCCCCAGCTGCACCCCCCCCCCCCCCTGCGGCAGCCCCAGCACAGAAGCAGAAGACTGCTGTCTCCTGATTCTGTACGTACATTACGCGGAGAGCATACGCAATATACGTGTACAGGCTGCGTAGACTACAGTGGTCCCTCAACATACGATGGGAATCCGTTCCAAATGAACCATTGTTTGTTGTGGGATCCGTGCAATGTAAAGTATAGGACAGTGGTCTACAACCTGCGGACCTCCAGATGTTGCAAAACTACAACACCAAGAATGCCCGGACAGCCGTTGGCTGTCCGGGCATGCTGGGAATTGTACTTTTGCAACATCTGGAGGTCCGCAGGTTGAAGACCACTCGTATTGGAGGTTATACTCACCTGTCCCCGCCGCTCCGGACCGTCACCGCTCGTCACCGCTGCCATGGATGTTGCCGTCCATCGCTGTCGCCGCGTCCCCGGGGTGTCCCCGACGCTCCAGCAAGGCCTCTGCTTCCCCGGCATCCTCACTCTGTCGCCGCCATCACGTGGCTACGCACACCGCTCCTATTGGATGACGGGACGGCGTGCGCAGCGATGTGATGACGATGATGGAGAGCGCTGACGATGCAGGGGATCCCGAAGAGGACGCGCCGGAGCCCCGAGGACAGGTAAGTGATCGTCAGCGGACCACACGGGGCACCGTAAACGGCTATCCGGGGGCAGCTGGAGGCACAATCTAGTGGGGCCACTACCTGCTGGGGGCATCTCCTACCTGGGGGCACTACCTGCTGGGGGCATCACCTATCTGGGGGCACTGTTATTGGAGGCACTATTTAGTGGGGGCACTACCTGCTGGGGGCATCTCCTACCTGGGAGCACTATTACTGGAGGCCTTATCTATTCGGGGCACGATCTACCTACAACCTACCTGGGGGCATTATTACTAGTGGCCCTATCTATTAGGGACACTATCTAGTAGTGGCCCAACCTACCCGTTGGCTGTCCGGGTATGCTGGATGTTGTAGTTTTGCAGCAGCTTGAGGCACCCGGGTTGGAAAACCCTACTATAGAAGCTGACCCCCCTCTCAGAATATCGCACCCATGTCGCCCCCTATTTCTCGTCTCCTATAAATGTGGAATTACAATCTCTTTGAAGATCAGAACGAGTTTATGGAAATGTAGCGGTATAAACTGCGCTACGACAATAACGGGTAAAATCGCCTTAATGACAGAAACCCAGAGAATGTTGAATATTTCATCTAAATACAAGTAAATGCACAAACGCCATGTTTTGGTGATGTAAATGAAAGATTAATATCCTGAAAGGGATGTAAAATATTCATGAAAACATCTCGGCGGACAGATAATATGCCCAAGCACATGTATAGAGAAGAGATGAGAAAAGTCTGGGGGGGGGGGAGGGGTCATGTCCATCACTGTGCAGAAGGTTTACCATGGGCTCCAACACTGGAGTCTACACATACAGGGCTTGGCTGCCAGCACAGAGCCCTGTTGAAATCTTGTGTATGTGTAATGCTTGCACCTGGCCAGGTCTTGCATGTTGCTCTCTCTGAGGAGTTATAGACCAATCAGCAGCTGAGGAGGGGTATTTCATGCTTAGTTCTGTTGGTTTCAGTTCAGACGTTTTACTTTGTTTTAGCCTTTGTAGTTCTAACCCGTTGTTTAGCTTTAAGGCTAGTCCTGCTTGTCTTGTGATCTGTCTGTACTTGTTAGGATTAATTCTGTTTAGTTTGTATTTATATCTGTGACCTGTATCTTGACTCGTATTGAGAACCGTTTGTGTTTTGTACTTCACTACGGTAAAGGTCTTGATCAATTGCTTCTTGCTTTGCCCCTACACCGGGTGTTGTTTCATTATGTTTAGTCATGTGTGATCCAGAACCTGTGTATCCTGCTCTGTATAGAATCCTGACTTGTATTCAGTCCTGTTTGGTTTTGAACTTATCCATGATATAGGTCTTGATCCATTGCTCCATGCATTGCCCCTTTACCTGGTGTTGTTTTACTATGGTTATTCTTGTGTTATCCTGTAATTGTGTATCCTGATCTGTATAGGTGCTGATCCATTGCTTTGCCCCTTGTATTTCTGTGTTTAGTCTTATGTGATCACTGTGTTCTGACTTCAGTTACCTGTTCACTCACCTTTATTTCTTCCTCTATATCCTCCAGGTAACCTGTTTTGCCAATACTCTCATTCCTGCTTAATTACTTTGCCTTAAAATATAATCCTGATTTCTTGTCTGCTTGTTCTAGCTAGTTAACTCTTTGTATTCTGACCGGTATCCCGACCTCCATACTGTAATGTCCGTGTTTGGGTATTTTCTTCTTTGGGGCCTGTGCGGACATTCCATTTATGTCTGAACCGTTTCTGTGTTAATTTCTCTCTGGTAATGCAAGAGTTAATGCTTCCAGCCCTTCAGCTCTGGGAGGGTATGTAAGATTCTTCAGGTGCGGCTCTGTTACTCTGTCCATGTTTCTTTTAATCTGACCATGGTTATCTGTCCTGTCTATGATTTTATCCTGCTTTGTTCAGTACTTTATCTGGTTTTAATATTCTTGCATTGCATATATTTACTGTTCCTTGTCTAGACCCGCCCATGTTCAGCTATTATTCAGTTTTGCCTGAGTTTTAAGAATATTAGTCCGTGTTCACATTATGCCTTTGTATCAGTCCTGTTTGACCTTGTTGGATCCTTGATCTCCTAGGATAGAATCCTGTTCCAAGCTTTGTGCTAATCCGTCTATCTAGGAGTATGTTTGAATCTGTGCCTGTGTATATTTATATTCTGCATTTCGTACTTTGGGTTCTGTTCAGACATGCTGTTATTGATATCTGATCCATCGCTTTGCCCCTTGTATTTTTTTCTGTGTGTGTGTATAAATATATATATATATTTGTGTCTGACAAAAGTGCTCTCTGCTGACATCTCTGTCTGTCTCGGGAACTGCACAGAGTAGAAGAGGTTTGCTATGGGGATTTGCTTCTACTCTGGACAGTTCCCGAGACAGGTGTCATCAGAGAGCATTTAGACAGAAAAGAACAACTCAACTTCAGCAGCTCATAAGTACTGAAAGGATTAAGATTTCTGGAGCCAGTATATTTTTTATTTTTTTTCCTGGATAACCCCTTTAAGACCACTCACTGCTCTATTATGATGATGTTTTAGGAAGTCCATTATGTCTGATCAGTTTTCCTGTGTATTAGATTTATGTCTTGTATAGTGTATAGATTGCAGTCTTTCTTGCTTTCCCTTCATTCCTGAATTTATCTGAATTTATTATTATTGTTCATATCTTTTCTTGTTCTTATTTTCATATCTGCCGTTTTCCTAGGTTCCGGTTTAGTACTGCATGTCCTTGTGCTATATCCTGCTTGTATAGTCTTGTCCGTTGCTTTATATATGTGTTTGTTGCTTTTGTAGTATTCATGTATTTTGATTATAGTTCTCTTTGTTTGCTATTACGTTAACCTCTTATGTTCCTGACTTGTTTCCCGACATGTACTGCCCTTAGTTTTGTTTGACTTGACTCCCATGCACTTTAGCGCAGCATAGGGACTGTCTTCGTGGTTGTCGATCCATTGATGGGCAGTAGGAAGGGTCAGCAGTTTTGGGGACATTTAGGGCTCACTTAACTCCCTGCTGCCCCCTTTCATGACATGTACAGTTTTGCTTATTGGCGCCAAGTTGGGGATCCACTGTATCGGCTGGATTTGCAGGTATGGAGGGAAAGTGATTCTGCCCTATATGACAGCATGTATATGAATCAGGTCAAGATGAGTGGAATCCGTTCCAGGTTCGGGGCACTACAGTGCCTTAGGAAAGCCTCCTTGACTCTTGGCTGATAAAAGAGGTTTTCTAGGCATTTAAAGGGGTATTCCAGGAAAAAAACTTTTTTTTATTTTTATTTTTTTATATCAACTGGCTCCAGAAAGTTAAACAGATATGTAAATTACTTCTATTTAAAAAAATCTTAAAGGGGTACTCCGGTGAAAACCTTTTTTCTTTTAAATCAACTGGTGGCAGAAAGTTAAACATATTTGTAAATTACTTCTATTAAAAAATCTTAATCCTTCCAGTACTTATTAGCTGCTGAATGCTACAGAGGAAATTCCTTTCTTTTTGGAACACTGATGACAATATGAGCACAGTGCTCTCTGCTGACATCTCTGTCCATTTTAGCAACCGTGCATAGCAGATGTATGCTAAGGGCAGCATGGTGGCTCAGTGGTTCGCACTGCTGCCTTGCAGTGCTGGGGACTTGGGTTCAAATCCCACTAAGGACAACAATAAATAAAGCATTATTATTATTATTATTATAACGTCAGCAGAGAGCACTGTGCTCCTGATGTCATCAGAGAGCATTCCAAAAAGAAAAGAATTCCCTCTGTAGTATTCAGCAGCTAATAAGTACAGGAAGGATTAAGATTTTTTAATAGAAGTAATTTACAAATATGTTTAACTTTCTGCCACCAGTTGATTTAAAAGAAAAAAGGTTTTCACCGGAGTACCTCTTTAATCCTTCCAATAATTATCAGCTGCTGAAGTTGACTTTTCTGTCTGGCAACAGTGCTCTCTGCTGACATCTCTGCTTGTCTCGGGAACTGCACAGAGTAGAAGAGATTTACTATGGGGATTTGCCTCTACTCTGGATAGTTCCCGAGACACGTGTCATCAGAGAGCAATTAGACAGAAAAAACAACTCAACTTCAGCAGCTCATAAGTACTGAAAGGATTAAAACAATTTTAAAAGAAGTTATTTACAAATCGGTTTAACTTTCTGGAGCCAGATGATATATAATATTTTTTTTTTCCTGGATAACCCCCTTAAGACCACGCACTGCGCTATTATTATAATGTTTTATTAAGTCTATTATGTCTCCTGGCACAACCGTCTACCCAACACTGTCAGCAGGTTATATCTGTACGTTCTGCTGACAGATTCACTTTAGGACCATGGCCACGTTTACTATTGGATTCCTATGTACAATTGGTAGGAAAAGATCAGGGGAAAATGCGCCACAGTTTGCCTAATTTCTCCGATCATTCCGCTACTTTTATTTTTTTAATTTTTTTAATTTATTTTTTTTTTTTTCAATCCCACTGATTTATGAAATTGTTTGCCCTGTTTTTGGCGAAATCCAGGCTGTAATATTTCACTTTTATTAGGGAAATTACACATTTTGGTGCATTTTCGCACCCTTTCACACACATTTCCAGTGCACCAAAGCTTTTTAGACAGGTGAAAACACATGGATACATATAAGGGAAAAATGGTAAAGTAAATCATTATGTACATGGGGGGGGGGGAGGGGGATATTTAAAATGACCCCCGTGTGTTTATGGAATTATTAGAACTTTTAATATTTTCAGAAAATGTAACTTTATTTATTTATTTATTTTTTTTATAAGAGAAATCTGTCCGCACCCGAACTACATTCTTCTGAAGGCCGGAGACCGACATCTGTTAGAAGTAAAGATCTGGGGCCTATAGGAAGCCCGGTCACTGTAGGGTTAATGCTGAGCGCCATAAGGAACCGCCTCAAACCGGATCACGTCACTGACAGGTGAGTCACGATGTATGTGAAGAGATCAGCGGGACACGAGCGTCTCCGACTGGACAGGAGGGATCTTATTTACATTTATTTATTTTTATTTTTTTAAGCAAAAAAAACAAAACAATATTATTATAATTTTTTTAAATTATTTTCTTGTATTTTGCCTTTTCTCCATATCCCCATTTTTTTCTCTTTTTTTCCTTTTCTCCTCTGTCCCGTCTTGTTGTGTACAATATATTTATTAATATATCTTTATATGATCTCAGAACAATTATTGGGTGTTACATTTTAGCTTGTAATATATGTTTCGGACACTTCTGCGGCCAGTGGTTGGTTGAGCGCCAATGTGACGGATCGACCCCTAGTACCTTGGAGGGAGAAGAAAAAGTGTACGGCGGGAGTGCCCCTTTAACCTGGAGGCATCAGCAGTGGCCGAGGGAAAACAATAAGAAAATACAGTAAATATCCAATAAATTTGGTGCAATGCAAATACACAAATCCCTAACTCAAATCTCCGCAGAATCTTTCTCTAGAGCAGTGTTTCCCAACCAGGGCGCCTCCAGCTGTTGCAAAACTACAACTCCCAGCATGCCCGGACAGCCGTCGGCTGTCCGGGCATGCTGGGATTTGTAGTTTTGCAACAGCTGGAGGCGCCCTGTTTGGGAAACACTGCTCTATAGAAATGATGCATTATATTGATTCCTATGACGTTGTTGTTTATTTCCTTTTATGATTCTTTGACCTCCCCATGCCCCGCCCCTCGTTCCCTCTATATTATGCAGATAACCTCTATACTGTCCTTCATGTCCTCCTGTCTGCTCCTTGTCATTTCTGTCTGGTTTGCAGCGGTTGCTTTTCCTCGTGGATATAGATCCGGGATCCTGATGTCCTCTGCGGCCAATAGACAGACACATTGTGTACTGGAAAGAGTAATATCCCAAACTACATGTTCTGCTGCAATGTATGAGGCTACATACAAAGGGGCCAAAGGGGGAACATCATGAAGACTTGTGGAGGCTTATACGCCATTTATGCTGCTGTGGGAGACCCAGGACCCATCGGAGGTATCTTATTAACCCTCCCCCATTGTAGGTATCTCAATAGCCACCCATCGGAGGTATCTCGGTATCACCTATTGGATGTATCTCAGAAGTACCCATTGGAGGTATTTTATTAACCCTCCCCATTGTAGGTATCTCGGTAGCACCCATCGGAGGTATCTCAGTAGCCCCCCCCCATCGGAGGTATCTCGATAGTCCCCCCCCCCATCGGAGGTATCTCGGTAGCCCCCCCCCATCGGAGGTATCTCGGTAGTCGTAGCCCCCCCCCATCGGAGGTATCTCGGTAGCCCCCCCCATCGGAGATATCTCGGTAGTCCCCCCCCATCGGAGGTATCTCGGTAGCCCCCCCCCCCATCGGAGGTATCTCGGTAGCCCCCCCCATCGGAGGTATCTCGGTAGTCTCCCCCCCCCCCCCCCCATCGGAGGTATCTCGGTAGCTCCCCCCCCATCGGAGGTATCTCGGTAGCTCCCCCCCCATCGGAGGTATCTCGGTAGCTCCCCCCCCATCGGAGGTATCTCGGTAGCTCCCCCCCCATCGGAGGTATCTCGGTAGCTCCCCCCCCATCGGAGGTATCTCGGTAGCTCCCCCCCCATCGGAGGTATCTCGGTAGCCCCCCCCCATCGGAGGTATCTCGGTAGCCCCCCCCCCATCGGAGGTATCTCGGTAGCCCCCCCCCCCATCGGAGGTATCTCGGTAGCCCCCCCCCATCGGAGGTATCTCGGTAGCCCCCCCCCCATCGGAGGTATCTCGGTAGCCCCCCCCATCGGAGGTATCTCGGTAGCCCCCCCCCCCCATCGGAGGTATCTCAATAGCCCCCCCATCGGAGGTATTTCGGTAGCCCCCCCCCCATCGGAGGTATCTCATTAGCAGCATAGGTTTGCTATGGGGATTTTCTCCTGCTCTGGACAGTTCCTGATACGGACATCAGGTGTCAGCAGAGAGCACTGTGGACAAGACAAAAAAGAAATGCAAAAAGAAAAGAATTTCCTCTGTCGCTTACAGCTGCTAAAAAGTACTGGAAAGGTAAAGATTTTTTAATAGAAGTAATTTACAAATCTGTTTAACTTTCTGGCACCAGTTGATTTAAAAAAAAAAAAGTTTTCCACCCAAGTACCCCTTTAATATTGCTGGGTTCCCCTATAATCTGTCCCTATAAGCTGCAGTGAATTATCTTCAGCCGTGATCCATATTGGCTCCAATTACTCTGATTTTGTAGATAAATCATGAGGCTCAATATATTTCCACCGTCTCTTCGCATTTCATCCGCTATAAGAAATAGACGAGTAAATTTCGACTTTCTGACAAACCTCTTGATGCACCTGAGCCGACAGTATCACAAGCGCCAACTTTCTGTCTCACAGACGCCGAATTATTCTCCACAAATGTTCCCTGAAGAGATTTTCATGTGTTGGTTTTACTTCAGGAAACACAACTCAATTCTCTTAAACATAATGGAGCCGTGAAAAGCCGAAATCTAGAAGAATCTCCAAAAACACCAGACGGTAAAGGTGAAGGGTTCCTGGAGGATTCTGAAGGGAGATTCTCGGTTCAGATAAATGTTTTTACTTTCTAGGATTAAACTATGGATCATCCCCTCCCCCCCCCCTAATGTTTAATTCATCATCAGTTTCCATAAATAATAAAACATTAAACAGGTTTCCAATATTCCTCAGGATCTCTGCTTGCTGTCAGTCATGAATCTTCATTGTTTACTTCACATGACATCATTCCTGGTCATATGACCTCTAAGAACTGTACCAAGCTTTGGCTTAAGGTTAGGCTAGGGTTAGTTTTGGGCTAGGGTAAGATTAGGGATGGGGTTAGGGTAAAGGTAGGAGTAAGATAGGGTTAGGGTAAAGTTGGGTTAAGAGTAGCGTTAGGGTTAGTTTTGGGTAAGGGTAGGGTTAGTATAAGGATGTGGTTAGGGTAAGTTTTGGTTTAGGCAAGGTAAGGGTTAGTCTACTGTTAGGGTAAGGCTAGGTTTAACACTCTTAATGTTAGAGTTTGGAAGGGGTTCCATACAGATCTACGAGACCTGATTTGTCATATACAACTTTTCTGGATAATTGTGGCACTTTCTAATCCGAATCTGTCAGCTGCTACAGGGAGAGGTATTAGCAGTAGAGAGGGAAGTGCTCATGGGTGTATAGGCCGAGGTATTAGCAGTAGAGAGGGAAGTGCTCATGGGTGTATAGGCCAAGGTATTAGCAGTAGAGGGAAGTGTTCATGTGTGTGATAGGAGAGGTATTAGCAGTAGAGGGAAGTGTTCATGTGTGTGATAGGAGAGGTATTAGCAGTAGAAGAAAGTTCTCAGGGTTGTATAGGGAGAGGTATAAGAAGCAGAAGGAAGCGATCATGTGTGTATAAAGAGAGGTATTAGCAGTAGAGGGAAGTGCTCATGTGTGTATAGAGAGATGTATTAAAAGTAGAGAGGGAAGTGCTCATGTGTGTGTATAAGGAGAGGTATTAGCAGTAGAGGGAAGTGTTCATGGATATATAGAGAGAGGTATTAGCAGTAGAGAGGGAAGTGCTCATGTGTGTATAGAGAGGTATTAGAAGTAGAGGTAAGTGCTCATGAGTGTATAGGGAGAGGTATTAGCAGTAGAGGGAAGTGCTCCTGGATGTATAGAGAGAGGTATTAGCAGTAGAGGGGAGTGCTCCTGCATGTATATAGAAAGATATTATCAGTAGAAGGAAGTTCTCATGAGTGTATGTATAGGGATATTTATTAGCAGGAGAGAGAGAGAGTCCCCTTATGGGTGTTTAAGGAGAGGTATTAGCAGTAGAGGGAAGTGTTCATGGGTGTATAGAGAGAAGTATTAGCAGTAGAGGGAAGTTCTCATTAGTGTATAGGAAGAGGTATTAGCAGTAGAAGAAAGTGCTCTTGGGTGTATAGGGAGAGGTAATAGCAGTAGAGGTATGTACTCATGAGTGTATAGGGAAAGGTATTAGCAGTTGAAAGAGGGAGGTGCTCATGGGTGTATAGGGAGAGGTATTAGTAGTTAAAAGAGGGAGGTGCTCATGCCGCTGTACTGAGCACTGGTGATATCTCACTTAGAGGACATAGAGGGCATAGTGTTATAGAGAGGACATAGTGTTATATATAGAGAGGACATAGTGTTATATATAGAGGACATAGTGTTATATATAGAGGACATAGTGTTATGTATAGAGGACATAGTGTTATATAGAGGTCATAGTGTTATATATATATAGAGGACATTGTGTTATATATATATATATAGAGGACATAGTGTTATATAGAGGACATAGTGTTATATAGAGGACATAGTGTTATATAGAGGACATAGTGTTATATATAGAGGACATAGTGTCATATATAGAGGACATAATGTCATATATAGAGGACATAGTATTATATAGAGGACATAGTGTTATATATATAGAGGACATAGTGTTGTGTTATATATAGAGGACATAGTGTTATATAGAGGACATAGTGTTATATAGAGAGGAAGGTTTCTGCAGTAATGAGGAAGTATTTCTTTACTGGGATAGTAGTGGGTGCATGGAATAGCCTTCCTGCAGAACTAGTAGCCGCATATACAGTAAAGGAGTGTATGGGATAGTTACTACAATTAATATATATCTGTCTATCAAGGGGTGAGAGGACACAGCAGACCCTAGACCACACCCCTTTGACACTTGAATGGCACATAAAAGTGCTTTCTTCCGCGGAACAAAGACTTAGACTTCAAAGACTTAGGAACAAAGACTTAGTATTCAAAGCTATTATCTTATCGTCTTCTAAATTACTATGCCGGGGCTTAATGCGCAATTTCCATTTGACAGATTCGCTTTGGAAGAGGACCGCTGGCCAACCCCCCCAAAAATTAAGATTTTACAGTCATTAAATATAATAGGGTTCTCTGATCCCACCCCTTCTCACAGTTTCTGTTCCTGAGATATGAGGGTTTATAGTTTGACAATTCAGGGAATCAGTCAGATGGGTGAGGACCTCATTTTAATTATGGAGTGAATATCAGGTGATATAATTATATGATCCCGCCTATCACACCTCAGACTGTATAATCCCGCCCCTCCCATCACACCATTATTAAAACTAAGCCCCGCCCATCTGACTGATTCCCGGAATTGTCAAACTATAAACCCTCATATCTCAGGAACAGAAGGGGGGGTGGGGGCATATCAAGGAACTGTAAGAAGCATTGTAATTAGGAAACTGTAGGAAGGTGTTTGATCAGGGCACCTGCTAGACATCTTATCCTGCTGGGGTCCCCCTTGATCTCCCGCAGCGATCTCCCACCGGGTTCCTGTGGCAGTGGTTGTGATGTTACGGCCACGCCCCTCATGTCGTCACGTCACACACCCTCCATTTAGGTCTATGGGATGGGGCGTGTGGGACGTCACGAGGGGGCGTGACTATGACGACACCATCACGGCCTACGGCTTCGAGCATTCTGAACAAAGTGTTCAGAACGTTGGAGCACTGGAGTACCCCTTTAGAGATGTGTGCCCGCCGCTGGACCGGCACTCGCTGCACCCGTTGTTCGTTTAGAGCATTGGGTTCAGCACTGGAGGCTCGTGATGTAACGACCACGCCCCCTCAAAGCAAGTCTACGGGAGGGGGTGTGATGTCACGAGCCTCCGCCCTGCATCGCCAGTCATCTGGCACGGAGCAAAATTTGCTCCGTGCACCGGATGTCTTATGTGCTGCAGCTGAGATCGCGGGGTCCCCAGCAGTGGGACCCCCATGATCAGACATCTTATCACCTATCCTTTGGTAGGGATAAGATGTCTAGGGGCAGAGAACCCCTTTAATGGTAATGCAATAAACATTTTTCGATTGGTCACATGTCCTTGGACCACCCATTCGAGTAGACCACTTGGTTTCTCACGGATCCTTATCATCCAATTTCTTTATTAAACCCAAATTTATAATTTAATCTTTTGGCAAAGATCTCAGCAATCGGGTCAGCGAAGGTAAATTCTCCATTAGATAAATCGGCTTTATTCGTGAAAGTTTCGGTGTCTGCATAGTGGTCCGCGTCATTGATGGGAATTTATGGGAGTTCTGCTCTGAAGGTGAGGACTTGAGGAAAGATTAGTAAAATGGATTAGAATGTTCTGTAATAATTCTAGAGCCAAACTGAGAATAATTGGAAATGTGTCGAAGGATTTATTAATGAGGACAGGGACTGGGCACGGATCTTATCTCATCCCCCTTCTTTTTGCATTATTCATAGTCTTTGGCTAAAAAGGAAGGAAAATAATATAAAATACTATAAAATAATATAATATAAAATACTATAACGTAATATATAATATTATGAAATACTATAAAATAATATAAAACACTATAAAATAATAATGTAATATACAATATTATAAAATACTATAAAATAAATAGTATACATAGAGGGGCGTGGCCAGCTATGTTAGGAAGCAGACGCAGGGTCCCAGAGCTCCGTCCTTACGGCCGTCATAACGGGGGCTTTAACCTGCTTTCATGGGCTCACGACGATTGAGGAAAAGGGGACAGACATCGGGGATACCACAGTCCGCGGGCACGACGATATCCCATTATTTTGGACCCCAACAAGCGCTCGTGGAGTCGCCGAACAAGATGCCCGTCCAGTCCAAGATGGCGCGGAAAGCGCCGGCAGTCCGGACTCCCGCCCTTCACCACCAGCTACTAGGCAGCGCAGGGCCAGCATGGGAGCAGTGCAGATGGAGATCTCCCACCCGACACCCGTTAATCAGCCAAATCGGACACAGCACAAACCCTCCCTGGCTACCTTACCAGCCAGGGACTCTCCTCCAGTGCAGCAGCAGCGGGGACAGGAAGTGATGCGGCACGTCTGCCTGCTGGATCGCCTCGGGACACAGGCTCTACTGATGCGCCCCCACCAGAGGTTGCGGAGGTCAGTTACACAGTGCCTCCTGGTCCCCAGTCACCTGGGACTCCAGCACTGCCGCCATCCCCCAGCTCCTTCAGTGACGGGGCTCAGTCTCCATCACAGAGCCTGCCTTCACTCTTCAGAAGCCCTCAGGGATCGCCCTCCCCTGACCCCTCACTTAGCCCCTCAGCTGCCTACCAGGGGCTAAGGGTACTTATGAAACCCCAGGCCCCCTGGTATGCTGGCAACTTGGGGGGTCCGTCTGCTCAGGAAAGTGTGCACCTATCCTCCTCTCTCCCTCCGCCTGCTCAAGCTGTGGCCCTACTGAAAGGACACCGTGAACTACAAGTGCTTTTAGCGTTGCTCCCCACCAAATCTGACATATCCGCCATGGCCTCAGACCTAAAATATGCATGGCGTCAGGACTTGCAGCCTGTAAAACAAGATGTGTCTGACCTGCAGGAGAGGGTTAAGGCCCTGGAGGACTTTCAGGGTAATGCACTTGTCACAATGAAAGAAATGCAGACTGCTCTAAACGCTCAAACCTCCACCCATCATGCCTTAGCAGACCACCTGGACGATGTGGAGAATAGGAACCGCAGGAACAACGTACACATACGTGGTCTACCGGAGGCAACCAGAGCTCAAGATCTTCTCCACATGGTCGTAGGGATTTTCAATCTACTCCTGGGTTGTCCACCTGATACCCATATAGAGATAGACCGGGTGCATAGGGCATTGCGAGTGCCCAGCGCTGACCCAGCTCACCCGCGTGATGTTATCTGCCGTATCCATCGCTATACCCTGAAAGAGCAAAAAGTGCGGCAGAGGGGGAATGTTGACTTTGACGGTGCTGTTCTGCAATTGTATCCAGACCTGTCGAGACGTACTCTGCGGCAGAGAGCCCTCTTACGACCCCTGCTTGGACTCTTACAAGAAAGGCATATCCCCTATAGATGGGGTTTCCCATTTGCCCTACATGTCACCGCGGGGGATGTGGCCGCCTCCCTCCGACACCCTGGAGATCTGCCCTCATTCCTCTCACTTTTGGGACTTCCTTCACTGACTCTCCCAGACTGGGTGGCCTACTTGAGGGATCCTTATGCTCCTCCTCCGGCGCTGAGGGCCTCTCAGAGGTCCGCAACCAGACGGCCCATGCCTGGAGGCCCACTCCCGCAGAGGCAAAGGCGACAACCTCCCTGAACGAGGACATAGAGACTTAACATCCAGTGCCGATTTGCAGGGCTTCACCGGAGCACCTCCAAAGATTGTATTCCATTCTCCCCTATGATGCTGACATGACCTGTGTGATGTCCCCATCCGAGTCACACTCTGGGCGAACTACTTTGTACCGCAGATCCCACCCGCCCTCTTATAGCCCCTAGCTAGTTTACTTGCACCCTCCCCCGTGCCAAGCAATAAGCTGAGCTCCTCTGTGAGCCCTTTCATTTGCGCACCAAAGGCTGCTGTTGGGCGGACTTGCCCTGCATGTAATCTCAGACTCCCTGCTACTTACACGGGTGTCTGTTCCCTAGGACTAGACCACATTCGTCCCCCCCCCCCTCCACTTAGGGTTGGTTGGCTACTTACACCTGATTGGCAGTTGCCCTAGTCTGCCTTTAGAATCTACTCGCAAGTACACTTGCTTTTTTTCTTTATAGGTTGTTGTACTTACCCCCTTTTTTTTTCTCTTCTCCCCCCCCCCTTACCCTCCCCCCCTCTTTTTCCTCCCTCTCCTTTTCTAGGCGCCCGTAGCTCCTGCGTCTCCGCTAGACCTCTGCACGTCCTGCTCTAGACCCACACGCCGATTCCTCGATGGCTGATTTGAAGGTAACCACACTAAATGTTCAGGGCTTTAATATTCCAGAGAAGAGGTCACAAATTCTATATCATTTACACAAACAGAAAACTAAGATAGTATGTCTCCAGGAGACTCATTTTAAGTCAGGTCACATTCCGGGAAGCCTCGGTCGCTACTTTCCTACTTGGTTTCATAGTACAAATTCAGAGTCCCGCTCAAAAGGGGTCTCCATTGGTTTCCACCGCACCCTCCCCTTTCACGTGCTGGATGTGAAGATTTACCCGAATGCTCGCTATCTCTTCGTAAAAGGGTAAATTTTGGCCCAGGTGGTGACGGTAGCAACTGTCTACGCTCCTAATAGTGCTCAAGTGCCATTCTTGTTGAGGACGCTGGAGGACTTGGACTCATTCACACAGGGCATGCTGGTGCTGGGGGGAGACCTCAACTTGCCACTCCAGCCATTGTTGGACACTTCTACACGGCATTCAGCTATCCCCTACCGACAACTAAGCTGCGATCTCTTCTGCACTCGTTGCAGCTGTGTGACGTGTGGCGTCTCCAACATGCCCAGGATAGGGACTACACCCATTATTCCACCCCCCACAATTCCTACAGTAGACTGGACTATGTCTTCCTCCCAAACTTTTATCTTCCCAGGGTTTCCTCCACCCAAATTGGTAACGTATTCCTATCCGACCATGCCCCTGTTTCCTGCACAATTCATATGCCTTCACTTAACAAACCTCAATTTAACTGGCGACTTAATCAATCATTACTGCAGGACTCACTATGTTTGACGGCCTTAAAGACAGCGATCGCTAATTTCCGGGCCGACCATGCTTCAGACGAGACGCCATTGCCGACACAGTGGGATCTAAAGTGTGCTCAGAGGGATCTTGATTGGACATGGTGCTCGCCTGAAGAGAGGAGAAGTCGGAAAAGTTGAGGCGCCTCTTTGTGACGCTGAGCTCCCTGGAGGCCCTACATAAAGGATCCCAGCAGGAATCCAGAGACTTGATCAAAACACGCCATGATATATGTAAACTGCTAAAAGACAAATACAAATATTACAGGCAACACTGTTCCAAAGCCTTTTATGAATGGGGTAACAAGCCAGGGAAATACTTAGAGCAGCGCCCTATGTCCCATCCATAACCTCACCTAGGACTGGTAAAACTTACCTTACTAACAAAATTTTATCTGCCTTTGAGCATTACTACAGAGAACTGTACAATCTCCCGCCCCCAGTCCCGTCCGCTCCTCACCTTCCACCCCTGCCCTCCCTGACCGATTACATGACCCAAACTGCCCTCCTGCGATTGACAGAGACAGACCTCACGCTGTTGGAAGCTCCTTTCACAGAGGAGGAACTGTCTGTGGCTATTACTAATTTGCCCTTGGGTAAGAGTCCAGGCCCGGATGGATACACCGCCCAAATTCTATAAAACGTTTAAGGATGGCCTGCTTCCCCTCCTCTGTGAAACCTTCAATAGCATTCCCCCGGGCTCTGGTTTCCCTACCGAGTCTCTGAGTGCCCACATTACAGTAATACCCAAGGACGGCAAGGACCCCAATCTGTGTGGCAGTTATCGACCGATTTCGTTGCTGAACGTTGGTACCAAGCTGTTTGCTAAATTGCTGGCTGACCGACTGGCACAGGTTCTCGGCCCCCTGGTCCACCCAGATCAATCAGGCTTCATTAAAACGAGAGAGACACGAGACAACACTGTTCGAGCGTTCTCGATCATTCACCATGCCAAATTGAGCCGTCAGCCACTGATGCTACTATCACTTGATGCCGAGAAGGCATTTGAATGGGTGGACTGGGGGTTTCTGAGGGCCACTCTCACACAGATAGGCTTAGGCCCAATAATGTTGGGGAGGGTTATGGCGCTCTACAGGGACCCACAAGCTAGAGTGAGGGTTAACGGCTCCCTCTCCTCGCCAATCCCCATCCTTAACGGCACGAGGCGGGGGTGCCCTCTCTCCCCACTGCTCTATGTGTTATGCATGGAACATCTGCTGACCACGCTCCGAGCGGACCCATCCATAGAGGGTTTCTGTCAGGGGGGGGAGAGTCACCTCTGTTCCGCCTTCGCGGATAACTTACTCTTATACGTGACGTCACCTTCCACTTCCCTTCCAGCCATCTCCCGAGCTATCCAGTTATACTCGCACTTCAGCAACCACAAGGTTAACCTCTCAAAAAGCGTAGCCCTTAACATCACGCTCCCGGGAGCCGAGGTAGAAAGACTTAAACAAGAACACCCTTTCCGCTGGAATCTCACATCCATAAAGCACTTGGGGGTGCAGGTTCCGGCAGACCTCATGGATAGCTTCGCACTTAACTTCCAGCCCCTGATAGCGGCCCTGGACAATGATCTCCAGAGATGGTCCACGGGCACCTTCTCCTGGCTGTGGAGAGCAGGCATCCTAAAAATGAATGTTCTCCCTAGACTCCTCTACTTATTTCTGACGGTCCCGGTGGCGCTCCCCGCTACCTTTTTCAAGAGATTAGAGAGCCTGTTTCGAAGATTCATATGGGCGGGTAGACAGTCGAGGATAGCTAATAGGATTATGACGAGACGGAGGAGGGAGGGTGGACTGGCGGTCCCGGACTGTAGGGCCTATTATATTGCTGCTATGATGACTCGATTTTTGGACCTTATACATGGTAGCACTTCTAAGAGGTGGGTGGGGGTTGAGAGGCTCTCTGCCGGCCAAACAGGTGTTCACTTTCCGTGGCTAATCACAGGGGCTACACAGGAGTCAGCCCTCTCACTGTCAGGATCCGGATAGGTATGCAGCGAGGACACTGGTGGTGGATCCTCTGTGTCAGTGGGGTGATGACGTGGGCCGTACCAGGGGAATGGAGTCTAAGGGGTTACTGGTTTTCACCAGAGCCCGCCGCAAAGTGGGATAGACTTGCACTGGCAGGTAACCCCCAGGTCGTTCCACCCGATAGCGACTCAACCCCAGCTGACAGCTGAGACAGAAGGACAAGGCAAGAGCAAGGTCGGACGTAGCAGACGGTCAGGGTAGGCAGCAAGGGTCGTAGTCAGGGGCAACAGCAGAAGGTCTGGAACACAGGCTTGAGAACACAGAAAACGCTTTCACTGGGCCCTAGGCAACAAGATCCGGCGATGACAGGAAGGGGAAGTGGGTTTTTATAAGGAGGGCACAGGTGCAGGTACTGATTGGGCCAGGCGCCAATCAATGGCGCACTGGCCCTTTAAATCTGAGAGCCGGCGCGCGAGCGCCCTAGGGAGAGGGGCCGCGCGCGCCGGGACTGAGCAGACGGAGGACGGGGCAGGTGAAGAGATTGTGATGCGATCCGCGGGCGAGCGCGTCCCGCTACGCGGATCGCATCCCCGCCGGTGACACTAGTGCAGCGCTCCCGGTCAGCGGGTCTGACCGGGGTGCTGCACGGAGGAGAACGCCGCGAGTGCTCCGTAGAGGAGCAGGGACCCGGAGTGCTCGGCGTAACACTCACGTTTACCCTGGGCCACTAGAGAGCTGTCGGTGACATTTAGAAAATATGTAGCAAGGTCTGGTCTGGTTGAACCCAATGGCCCCTTGATCCCCATATTGGACAATCCCTCTTTTCAGCCAGGGATGGGTAGGACTTCCTTTCTGGGCTGTGTGGGCACCCCACTACTTACCCTAGCAGACTTTCTGGACGGTACACAACTACGACCATATACCGACATCGTCCCGCACCACTTACAAACACCTATCCTACTTATGCAATACATGCAACTGAGTCACTTTGTCAGGTCCAAGAGTCGAGAGCTGAAACTAGCGAGGCCATTGTTACCCTTTGAGAAGCACTTCGGACTCCCCACTTAATAAATCAGTCTCGCAGAAAATTATGGTCTGCTCATGGACGAGATGGCTCACTCTCCTCCACGATTTGTGGAGGCATGGGAGTCGGAACTGCAAGTCACCTTCTCACCAATCGATTGGTCTGCGGCTTTTGCAATGTGTCACCGCTTATCCATATCATGCAAAGCCCAAGAGACCAATTATAAAATATTGTCGAGGTGGTATAGGGTTCCAGCTACCTTGCATAGCATGTTCCCGAAAGTGTCTATCTGCTGGCGATGCGGGGCGGCCAGGGGCACCGGTATTTCACAGGTATTTCCTACCAAAATGATCCCAAGGTCCTCCTATTGTCCATAATGCCGATCTCCAGAAGGACTCCCTCCAGGGTCCTGGCCAATTTTCTACTTGTAGCGGTAAGAACGGTGATCCCTAGACACTGGAGGGACTCTTCCCCACCGACCATTGAGGAGTGGTACAAATAGGTCTTGTTTCTGAACCGCATGGAGGAACTCATGGCGGACTCATCGGGCAGACAGGAAAGGCACGTGGCAATCTGGCAACCCTGGTTAGCCTTTGTAGAATCCTCCCTTTATGTCGCAGCGGACACACCGGTAGTGTAGAGGACCTTTTCTCTGGCCCTTCCCTGTTCCTGGTTTATCTTGGGACGCAGACGCCATCGGTGTAGGACTCGGAGGTGGCGGAGGATGCTTTTCATCATGCTACAGGTAGGAGCACGGGTTTCCTGGAGCTGTCTGTACCTCTCTATTGCTGTATCCCGAACCTCTATATACTCCCTTATTCCATCACCTGTCTCCCCTCCCCCCCCCCCCCCCTCACCACCCTTTCCCTTCCCATTTTTCCACTTCACTCCATCCTCCTCCCGCTGGATAAGACTGTTTGAGTCACCTCATTGCTACCCCTACCCTCTTTCCAAGTAACCCCCCTTATGCTACCCCCCCCACCCCCTCTACAGTCACCCTCTCATCTTTGATGTTTAACTGAGTTAGATATATTCCCGTTGGATCTCTTGGAGATAACCAACCCGGTATATACAACCGGAGAGCCATGCACTCATGTTTAAACAAGATGTTTTATTGGATATATTTTTTTCAATACTTTGACCTTACTGTAAGAATGTGTTTCCATGTCCTACACGTTTGCTCACTACTGTTGCTGGTTTCTGGATGTTCTCCTTGTATGGCATTCTTTTAATGAGGAAAATAAATACTATAAAATATAAAACACTATAAAATAATATAAAATAGCATAAATTAATATAAAATACAAAACATTTATATAAAACACTATAAAACACTATATGAAATAATATAAAATAGTATTCTACATCAAGGCTTTTATCACTGTGAATTGTCCGTCTATAAGTAAAGTCATTTCATTAATAGAAATATGTGGCAGTAATTCAGGTGTAAGAGGGGTTATCCGGGAATAGAAAAACAGAGCTAATTTCTTTCGAAAACCTCTACCTGTCTGTCCCCAGGTTGGGTGTGGTATTTCAACTTGGCTCCTTTCACTTCAATTTAACTGAGCTGCAGAACCACACCCAACCTGGAGACGGACAGGGAGTGTTTTTTGAAAGAAATTAGCTCTGTTTTTCTATTCCTGGATAACCTCTTTAATATTAGTTGGTAAATGTGTGTAATAAACGTCATCTAGAAATTGACTTTATTGGGTGGAGACCTGAAGATATCACAAGGATTTATATATCTCTGTATTATAATAACTACAGACCTGGGGGGAGGAAGAATCTATTACCTAAAATCTGCACAGGAGAAATTAAAAATATGGAATAACTGTTTCCCTTTGTTATGGAAATTTTTAAAATTGTGAAAATAAACAATTATAAAAAATAAAAAAAAAAATATGGAATAAATAAGCAAAATCTCCAGCTGCCAGGATGACCCTTAAAGGGGTACTCCAGTGGAAAAAAAATATTTTTTTTAATCCACTGGTGCCAGAAAGTTCTACAGATTTGTAAATTGCTTCTATTTAAAACTCTTAATCCTTCCAGTACTTAGCTGCTGTATGCTCCAGAGGAAGTTGTGTAGTTCTTTCCAGTCTGACCACAGTGCTCTCTGCTGACACCTCTGTCCATGTCAGGAACTGTCCAGAGCAGGAGAGGTTTGCTATGGAAATTTGCTCCTGCTCTGGACAGTTCCTGACATAAACAGAGGTGTCAGCAGAGAGCACTGTGGTCAGACTGGAAAGAACTACACAACTTCCTGTGGAGCATACAGCAGCTAAGTACTGGAAGGATTAAGAGTTTTAAATAGAAGTAATTTACAAATCTAGCAAAAGGAGAAAGGTAAAGTCAGCACTCCCAGAGTGACCCGCAGCATCAAGGACAGGTGTGGACCATACCGGAGACACAAACTGCAAGAAGAAATGGTAGTCCAGTGTAGCAGCTCAAAGCAAGACGTGCATTTATTTATATCAGTAGCTCGCAGTACAGCAGGTAAGCATGGAGGTGATGTGTTTCGGCCAGAGGCACCTGCCCTTACTCATACTCATATAGTATAGTATATAGTGAGGGCAGGTGCCTCTGGCTGAAACGCGTCGTCACCTCCATGCTTACCTGCTGTACTGCGAGCTACTGATATAAATAAATGCACGTATTGCTTTGAGCTGCTGCACTGGACTACCATTTCTTCTTCTAATTTACAAATCTGTAGAACTTTCTGGCACCAGTTTAAAAAAAAAAAAAAAGTTTTCCACTGGAGTACCCCTTTAAGATGATACTTTTACCACAAATTCTTCACGTTCCGGACACTGCTCTATATGGCCCTCAATGGACTATACTAGTATGAAATTTAATATGTAATGAAAAATGACTACTTGATGATAATCTGTAACATTTGGGGGTGAGGAGTTGACAAATTTTAGGGACACACTGCAATAACAATACATTGTTCAGTGAATAGTGAGACATCCTGTGTGTTCTTGAGTAACCGCTCTATTTCTGGTCATTATATAAGCTGTATATGGCATTTTATCCAGTTTACCCTTCTGCAGGCTCCATCTCCAATGTTCAGCTGTCCCCGAGCTAGTAGGAGGAGAATATTATCTATGATGTCATGGCCCCCGTTGCCCACTCCAAGCGTTTGGAGCAAAATGTTCTGAATCCTGAGGAAGCGGAGTACCCCTTAACTCCAGATAAAGTGTAAGATTAATGATGGGGTGTGTGCGGGATATGGGAAAAAAAAACTACATGGAGCAGCGGCCGACACGCCCCCTCCACGCAACTCTATGGGAGAGCCAGCGATTCCCAAGGGTGGTGCTCCAGCTCTCCCATAGAAATGCATGGAGGGGCGTGTCGGCGGTGGTAGAGAGTCGGGGCTCCGTACGGGAGATCGCGGGGAGGCACAGCTTAGGATAGGGGCTAAGTTTTTATATTCCGGCACAGTCCTATAAAGGGGCACTCCACCCCTAAACATCTTATCTCCTATCCAAAGGATAGGGGATAAGATGTCTCATCGTGGGGGTCCCGCAGCTGGGACCCCCCGATCACTGTGCAGCAACCGCCGTTTGTTTAGAACGCTGGGTGTGGCCAGTGGGGGTCGTGACATCATAGCCACGCCCTTCGAGACATCACACCACGCCCCCTCAATTCAAGTCTATGGGAGCCATGCCCCCTCCCCTTCCGAATCCCCCGTCGTCCTATTCTCCTCCCGAATTTATATTTCATTTTTTCATTTATTTTTCATTCCCCTTTTATTCTAATAACGTTTTCTTTCCCCCAGATTGACGGAAGCCTAGCCAAGCAGAGAAGACGCGAAACAAGAAGACGTTCCCTTTGATCCACGCCAGACAAGTTTCCAAATAAATAAATTTTTAATTATGATACATTAATTATTACAAGTAAAAATTTGCATTTTGTTTTTTCTTCCCTTCAAAACATAAGCACCAGTCTTGATAAAACATAAAGTATAAATCATATAGTGAAATATATATATAGCAAAATACCATGTGCAAACAGTATTTAGCACAAAACATAAATAAGTTCTTTATTTTATTTTTGTTATTTTAATTTTTTTTCTCTTTTGTACATACTGAATTATTACGAAACGGGAGATAGGTCACGCTGAATTAGCTCGGAACATTTTTTTCTTTTCTTTCTACTAGGTGATTAAGAAAGTCCCGAAACTGAAGACATGACCCAAGGTGGGGATCTGTACATGATTGGTTAGAAAGCTCTAAGGGCGATGGGGGGGGGGGGGGGGGGGCGTACATACTGACTAGCTCACATTTCTAACACACCTTCAATGTCTTTGTTTTTTCTGAAAAATGTAAGAAAAAAAAACAAGTTAGAATTACAAAACAACCTTCAGATGCGGACAATATTGTCGAGACTGTAAAAAAATCATTAAATAGACCGGAGACTGTAGCTCGTTACTTCCCGCGCTCTCTTGTTTTTCAAATGTGTCTCGGTTGAGATGAGTGAACTGTGAAGAGGGAGGAGGTCCAGTGCAGAGAGTAGGCGTCCGCTTCAACATCATGTGACTTCCGCAAAGGCGGTGAGGTGGTTCTAAAGAGACAGAGAAAACAAAAACAAGTCAGAAAGACGGTCTCGAGGGCGGACGAACGACTGCAGGAAGAGGTGCAAGATGGAAGGTTGTTACTTCAATTTTATCTAGATTCTAATTGAGTACCAGGAGTTGCCCAGTTTTCCTACCTAAAGCTTGTTGGAGAGGAAAAGCAACACTCTTCAGGAGACTGGGAAAGCAGGGGGGCACGCATACTGCGTGCCACCCAGCTTTCCCAGTCTCCTGAAGCCCCTGTAGCAATAGGCTGTTTGTCGTCCCTGTACTTCTCACTACCCCTGCATTGATGTCTTCTCCTCCCCTCAGGACATGTTCGGAATGTCCTCCCGGAAAACATGGATGGACATTCCGTAAATTTGCGCCATCTGGCGGACACTAGGACCGAGCCAATATAACTCAGCAGGATGAGAACTCCTGCAACCCAAAAGTAATGTGTTCAGTAGATGTTGCGGAAGTCCAGTGCAAGTCTACGGGACTAGTGGTACATCTCCTGATTGTGTTGCTCCTGAGCTGCGGAGTTTTAAACATCCTGCCACTCATGGTGAAGTATGATTTAACTGTCTGGCAGGCAGGTGCATAGAATAGTTAATGTGGGGCCAGGGAGAGGGAGTGAGGGGGGGGATTTATTGTGGGCTGAGAGAAGAGTGAGGGTATGTTCACACAGCAAAATGTCTGAACGGAATTCTGCTGCACTGTTTACACTGTGGAATTTCCCGATTCTGGCAGAAAGAATAGATGTGTCTATTTTTCTTCCACGGATTTTGCTCGGAAATGCATTGTGGTTGATAATGACGGCGAATTTCCGAGCAAAATCTGTGGACAAAAAATTTACACATTTATTCTTTCTGCAGGATGTGGGAAATTCCACAGTGTAAACAGTGCAGCACGGGCATTTTTCTGTGTGAACATATCCTCACTCTTCTCTCCACCCACAATAAATCCCCCCCCACTCCCTCTCCCTGCCCCCACATTAACTATTATCTGCACCTGCCTGACAGTTAAATCATACTTTACAATTTTATGAATTATATAACATTGATAACAATAATAACTCTTTATTCATATAGCGCACACAGATTCCGCAGCGCTGTACACTCAAAGTGGTCCTTGTCCCCATTGGGGTTCATGATGGATACGTAATGGTGTAGTTTCCTAAAACTTTCTGTGGTGTGAACGAAGCCTAAAAAATGTTATCTAGCAAAAGATACTTATCCCCTCTCCACAGGGAGGAGGGTCAGACCGCTGGGACCCCGTGATCCTCCGAACAAGGCCTGTGTATTCCCACTAGGTGGGGCTGGAGCGCTCAGCAGGGAGAGTTGGGCATCGTTATGAGGTCTGATCCTGTTGATAAGGGCCAAGTTTTATTAGCTGGATAGCCCATTTAAAGGACCACATTTCCTTGAATTAAAAAATAGTCTCCCTCCCTTCCCAGCCGCTCTCATGATGCCAGTCCAGGTCCTGCCGCCCCGCTGACTGGTGACATAATGGGAAGGTATAGGGCATATTATGGGCATCTGAATGAGCTGTATGGGTATAAGCAGTATTGGGATCTACTGACAGGGACGTGCACAGACATTTTGGAGGGCAGGGGCTCAAGTAAAAAAAAAAAAAAAAAAAGGGCACTTTTCATAATTCAAAAAATGTCTGTAAAGGCTCGTACACATGGGCAGATTTGCAAATTTGAATGGAGGCGGGCTCTTAATCTATTGAAGGGGCAGCTGCAGAAAAAAGGGGCCCCCTTTTTGTGTGCACTTCCCGGTCTACTGAAAATACATTGAACAACTAATGTGATCCGTAAAAATATGGAGAAATATTATCAGTAAACTGGATACAATTTGTTACCATTTGTATTAATTCTATTGGATTTTACTGTTCTTATGGGGTTTTCCTTCATATTTTTTTGCGCCCCCTTTTTTTTTTTTTTTTTTTTTAAATCAACTGGTGCCAGAAAGTCAAACATATTTGTAAATGACTTCTATTAAAAAAAAAATCTTAATCCTTCCAGTACCTATTAACTGCTTTATGCTCCACAGGAAGTTCTTTTCTTTCTGAATTTCCTTTCTGCCTGACTACAGTGCTCTCTGCTGACACCTCTGTCCATTTACAGAGAAGTCATTTACAAATATGTATAACTTTCTGGCCCCAGTCAATAAAAAAAAAAAAAAAATGTTTTCCAGCGGGGTACCCCTTTAAAGGACTTTGCTTTTCATGGGGCACAATAGGAAACAATGGGTCCCGACTGATCGCATTTACTTTTATTCGGTCCGTCGGGCGCCGTTGTTTTTCAACGGGATTAGCTGGAGGAAAAAACGTTGCTGTTGGCTGTCCGGGCATGCAGGGAATTGTAGTTTTGCAACAGCTGGAGGTCCACAAATGGAAAGGACAACGTCTACAAAAAGATATCACTGGGATAGGAGCTGATCAGGAGGCGTCACATCAATTATTTCTCATTACTACAATATTGTGTTTAATACAAACCAATATACCAAGGCCCAATGACAGAAGTGATGGATTCGAAACATTTTGAATTTTTTTTTTCCATGGCAGTGTACTACAATTCCCAGAATGCCTTGTTTCTCCTCAGCTCCTCACCACAGCACTCACACCCTGCCCATTACCTTCCCACAGTAATCCTGGAAGTTCCCAGCCCAGAACTCCTGCAGAACATCTCATTTTACAGAAAACGTCAGTGAGGTTGCAGAATCTGCTGTAGTCATTCCCTGTCTACTCCTCTGCCTGTGCGATTGCTCAGCACCAGGCATCATGCTGTAACCACACCTCATCGTTCACTAAATGTCCCAATAAAGATATCCTTGTAGATGTGTATTTGGCAGGCAGATGGTGATATAGGCTGGAAAAGGTGTTTAGAGGTGATGACATCACTCAGGGGGTGGGGCTAAAGCTCAGAGACAAGGTCCAGCCACGCCTCCTGAGACAGCATTATCTTGTGAAAGAGGAGCTGGGAAGCTGCCGAGACAACATCACACTGACATGAGAGGACTACACAGCTTCCTGTCTAGAGAGGGAGGAGCCTGGGGGATGCTGATACAATACCACATTGACAATGTGAGGACTACACAACTTCCTGTTTGAAGAGAAGAAGGAGGCGGGGAGCTGTTGAAACAACACCACACTAACCATGAGAGGACTACACAACTGAGAGGGAGGTGCCAGGGATCTGCTGATAACAATGACAATGAGAGGAATACACAACTTCCTGTCTGAAGAAAGGGGGAGCCAGGGAGCTGCTGAGCAAACACCACACTGACACTGAGAAGACTACACAACTTCCTGTCTAGAGAGGGAGGTGCCAGGGAGCTGCCGATAATAATGACAGGGAGAGGAATACACAACTTCCCGACTGAAGAAAGGGGGAGCCAGGGAGCTGCTGAGACGACATCATACTGACAATAAAAGACCTACACAACTTCCTGTCAGGAGAGAGGATGGAGCTGGACAACTGCTGAGACAATGCCACACTGACATGAGAGGACTACACAGCTTCCTGTCTAGAGGAGGAGGAGCCTGGGGAATGCTGATACAACACCACACTGACAATGTGAGGACTACACAACTTCCTGTTTGAAGAGAAGGAGGCGGAGAGTTGCTGATAACAATGACAATGAGAGGAATACACCACTTCCTGTCGGAAGAAAGGGGGAGCCAGGGAGCTGCTGAGAAAACACCACACTGACATTACAATTAGTGATAACATTCTTGGTTCTTCTGTACACAGCATCAACTGATCAAAACTTTTAACGTGTCTGGATGACTTGTGAAATGTTATTTGACAGTAGTGACGCCTGTACATATCCCACTCCGGCAGTATATAATGCTACAATACTCCACAGCACTCCTAGTGGGTGAACAATGTATTACATATCTAGCTGGATTCTCTTATATTTTGCTCCAATCACAATGGATTTTATTTAGTATTTTCCAGGCAGGTAACACATTAGATTGAGGCTCATTGTTTAATGTGTTCATCTTTTTATACAATATACGGTATATATATATATATATATATATATATATATATATATATATATATATATATATATAAAGTAGATGTTATATAAAAAAAAATGTGTCAAAAGTTTAACTCTAAGAGCTTTGTCCATTGACTTTCGGATTTCTCTATTATTCTGTCAGATATAAGTATTTCCTGCACAGTTTATCTCACATAGTGATGTTTATGGTTTAATGGTGTTTTATTTCTCTTTGCTTAATGGTGAGTTCTGAGGATGAAGGACATTAATGCACAAACACCGAGCGGCGGCTTTTGTCCTGGAAATGTCACATTGTCATTGAGTTGTTTTCTGTACTTATACCTCATATTTCCTTTATGATTTGGATTGAGGATATCCTTTGTATTTTTAACACAATGTGAAATGTGTGATTTTTATGATGCCACATTACACTAGGCTTAATACGCAGAGACATTATTGTGAAGGATATAGAATCATTTGACATTGAAAACATGATGTTTAGAGATGAGCAAATTTTAGAAAAATTTGATTCGGCTGATTCGCCAAATTTTCTGAAAAAATTTGGTTCGGTCTGAATTTATTTGAGGCAAATCCGTATTAAAAGGGCTATTTAGCCTCAATCGGGGTGTAGGACACTTTGCCTTGCTGTAACACGCATAGGGAGTGTTCTTGGTTAGTGAAATATTACTGTATGACATGCAGATCAGAGGCGTCACTATTAGAATCACTGTAACAGAGCGGCACAATGCAAGTGTTACTCGCCCTAAAAAGGGCGGCCCCAAACAGGAACCTCTCCCTATTGTAGGTGGAAATAGGAAGAGGTTTCTGTTTGGGGCCGCCCTTTTAGGGCAAGTAACACTTCCCAAGAAGAGAATTAATAACAGGGGAAGTTTTTACCCCCACCGGTTACAATGGACCATACGTTGTTCCCTTCCACCTTTTAGAGGTCTTTGCATCACATCAATACTCGGTGGTGTAGGTGGCACATGGTGTTTTTTGCACACCTTTCCTAGATATAAAAAAAATTGGAGTCCATATATTTTATCTTAAGGAAAGTTAAGTTTTAGCTAATGCATATCCTCAATACTTACTTGTGGTTTAATGTGGAGGAACGTTTGTAACTGGGGAGCAGCACCTTAAATCTGTTTGGCACTATCCATATTTGTGAAGTGTTGCTGCGGCACCATGGTCAATCTACTCTGAGGCATCTGGCATTGGTGGGTGGAAATCCTGGCTGATCCATCCCTGATTCATCTTCACATAGGTCAGTCTCTCCACATTTTTAGTGGACAGACGAGTTCGCCTTGGGGTGACTATGGCCCCGGCCGCACTAAACACCCCCTCTGATGGCACACTACTGGCCGGGCAGGACAGCTTTTCCAGGGCAAACTCTGCTAGTTGCGGCCACTAATCAAGTTTGGCTGCCCAGAAGTCCAGCGGATCTTCTATGGTTTGTTGGCATGGGCATGTCAAGGTATGCCACCACCTGCTGGTTCAGGTCCTGCTCCATGTCTACCTGCTGCTGATGAGTCGCTTCACTATGCGGGTGAAGAACGGTACTCATCAGCGACTATAGACTCAGGCTGCTGCTGATAGAGCTGGTACTGCTCCTGCCACCCCACCCCTCCCCAGCAGCCATGGCAGTGGAAGGTGAGTGCAGAGAGCCCCCCGAGTAAGACCTGTGAGAGGATGGACAATGGTCCAGATAGGCATCAGCCAACTGACTACGTAGGATGTCTCTGTAGTAGGTCAGTTTGTCCTCCCTCTCAGTGGTTGTAAAAAAGGCCCCCATTCTGGGAGGGTAGCGAGGGTCTAATAAGGTGGAGATCCAGAAGTCATCCCGCTGCCGAATGATGACAATTCGGGGGTCACTACGCAAGCAAGTGAGCATGCATCATGCCATTTGTGTAAGTGACTCGAAGGGACTATCTGCCTCCATCTCCACTGCATACTGCCACGGTGTGTCTGGGTCCTCTGTCTCGACTTTCTCATAACCCTCTCGCTCCTCTGGCTGCTCCTCCTCGCCTGTCAGATTGCAAGAAAAACTGCCCATCTTGCGAAACCTAGACTGTGCTCCAATGTGCCCCTGCCCCTCCTCCTCCAGTTTAGCCCCCACAGGGCTCACGTGGGCATGAGATGTGCCCTGACCAGCCATCCCTAGACATCTTATCCCCTATCCAAAGAATAGGGGATAAGATATCTGATCATGGGGGTCCTGCTGCTGGGAACCCCCTGTGATCTTCCTGCTGCATCTGGCGTTCATTTAGAGTGTCGGGTGCAGCGCCGGAGGCTCGTGACGTCACGGATGCACCCCGCTTGTGACAACACGGCCATGCAAGTGTATGGAAGACTTGCATTGAGGGGGCGTGGCCGTGACATCACATGTGGGGCGTGACTGTGATGTCATGAGCCTCCCCCCATTGCCAGTGCACCGGATGTCTGGGGTGCCATAGCCGAGATTGCAGGGGTCCTTTAGATAGCGAATAAGATGTCTGGGGGTGGAGTACCACTTTAAGGCCTTTTTTAGACTCCCATCTGCAAATGAATGTGAAGGTCCCTACTAGTAAGATTCAGCAAAGTAAAAAAGCAATGGATCAAAATCACTGCAGAAGACAGAAAGCAGGTCAAGACACAATGGGTTAAACAGACACAGACCAAGGAGTAATTAACCCCTTAAGGACTCATGACGTACCGCTATGTCATGAGTCCGCTCCCGATCTATAGCGCAGGGCCACGGCCTCCAACAACGACCAGGACCCGTGGCTAATAGCGCGCGGAATTGATCGCGGTGCTGCGCGCTATTAACCCTTTAGACGCGGCATTCAAAGTTGAACGCCGCGTCTAAAGTGAAAGTGAAAGCATGCCGGTTAGCTAAGGGAGCTGTTCGGGATAGCCGCGGTGAAATTGCGGCATCCCGAACAGCTTACAGGTCGGCAGGAGGGTCTCCTACCTGCCTCCTCGCTGTCCGATCGCCGAATGACTGCTCAGTGCCTGAGATCCAGGCATGAGCAGTCAAGCAGCAGAATCATCGATCAGTGGTTTCCCATGAGAAACCAGTGATCAATGTAATAGATCAGTGTGTGCAGTGTTATAGGTCCCTATGGGATAACAATGATCAGTATAAGAGATCAGTATGTGCAGTGTTATAGGTCCCTATGGAATAACAATGATCAGTATAAGAGATCAGTGTGTGCAGTGGTATAGGTTCCTATGGAATAACAATGATCAGTATAAGAGATCAGTGTGTGCAGTGGTATAGGTCCCTTTGGGATAACAATGATCAGTATAGGAGATCAGTGTGTGCAGTGCTATAGGTCCTGATGGGATAACAATGATCAGTATAAAAGATCAGTGTGTGCAGTGTTATAGGTCCCTATGGGATAACAATAATCAGTATAAGAGATCAGTGTGTGCAGTGTTATAGTCTCCTATGGGATAACAATGATCAGTATAAGAGATCAATGCAAAAATGGTACCGCTAAAAACTTCAGATCACGGCACAAAAAAATGAGCCCTCATACTGCCCCATAAGCAGAAAAATAAAATAGTTATAGGGGTTAGAAGAGGACAATTTTAAACGTATTAATTTTCCTGCATGTACCGTATATACTCGAGTATAAGCCGAGTTTTTCAGCACGATTTTTCGTGCTGAAAACACCCCCCTCGGCTTATACTCGAGTGAACTCTCCACCTGCAGTGGTCTTCAACCTGCGGACCTCCAGAGGTTTCAAAACTACAACTCCCAGCAAGCCCGGGCAGCCATCGGCTGTCCGGGCTTGCTGGGAGTTGTAGTTTTGAAACCTCCGGAGGTCTGCAGGTTGAAGACCACTGCGGCCTTCGACATCATCCAGCCCCCTCTCACCCCCCTTTAGTTCTGTACAGTACTCACCTCCGCTCGGCGCTGGTCCGGTCCTGCAGGGCTGTCCGGAGAGGAGGTGGTCCGGTGGGATAGTGGTTCCGGGCTGCTATCTTCACCGGGGAGGCCTCTTCTAAGCGCTTCGGGCCCGGCCCCAGAATAGTCACGTTGCCTTGACAACGACGCAGAGGTATGTTCATTGCCAATGTACTTCTGCGTCATCATCCAGGCAACACCTCTATTCCGGGCCGGAAGCGCGGAGAAGAGGCGCCCCCGGTGAAGATAGCAGCCCGGAACCACTATCCCACCGGACCACCTCCTCACCGGACAGTCCTGCAGGACCGGACCAGCGCCGAGTGGAGGTGAGTACTGTACAGAACTAAAGGGGGTGAGAGGGGGCTGGATGATGTCGAAGGCCGCAGTGGTCTTCAACCTGCGGACCTCCGGAGGTTTCAAAACTACAACTCCCAGCAAGCCCGGACAGCCGATGGCTGCCCGGGCTTGCTGGGAGTTGTAGTTTTGAAACCTCTGGAGGTCCACAGGTTGAAGACCACTGAGGGCGGATGATGAGAAGAGGATGATGAAGGGGGGGTGTGGGATGATGACAAGAGGATGATGAAGGGGGTGTGGGATGATGAAGGGGGGTGGGGATGATGACAAGGGGATGATGACAGGTGATGATGATGAGGGTCTGGATGATGACAGGCGGTGATGATGATGAGGATGTTAATGACGGGTCTGGATGATGACAGGGGGGGATGATGTATTTCCCACCCTAGGCTTATACTCGAGTCAATAACTTTTCCTGGGATTTTGGGTTGAAATTAGGGGTCTCGGCTTATACTCGGGTCGGCTTATACTCGAGTATATACGGTAGTTATGATTTTTTGAAGTATATGGCAATGTAATCCAGCTCGCTCCACCCGTTCACCCCCGACACGGATTCGCACCCAGCCTGGTGCACACAAATCCAAACGCAAGAACAGCAATCCAGCGTGGGTCAGTAGAAAATCCAGATTTTATTATCTCACGGTAAAAACGGTACAAACAACCAGCAGATCAGATCAGACGTGTTTCAGGCGCATGCGCCCTTCATCAGTGATCACTGATGAAGGGTGCATGCGCCTGAAACGCTTCTGATCTGATCTGCTGGTTGTTTGTACCGTTTTTACCGTGAGATAATAAAATCTGGATTTTCTACTGACCCACGCTGGATTGCTGTTCTTGCGTTTGGATTTATGATTTTTTCCAGAAGTACGACAAAATTAAACCTATATAAGTAGGGGATCATTTTAATCGTATGGACCTACAGAATAAAGAGAAGGTGTCACTTTTACCGAAAAAAATGTACTGTGTTGAAACGGAAGCCCCCAAAAGTTAAAAAATGGCAGTTTTTTTTTTTCAATTTTGTCTCACAATAATTTTTTTTTCCGTTTCGCCATAGATTTTTGGGTAAAATGACTGATGTAATTACAAAGTAGAATTGTTGGCGCAAAAAATAAGCCAGCTTATGGATTTTTAGGTGCAAAATTGAAAGTTATGATTTTTTAAAGGTAAGGAGGGAAAAACGAAAATGCAAAAAAGGAAAAAGGCTGAGTCCTTAAGGGGTTAAAAAAACACAGGGAATGAATAAGATGTCAGATAGGTCAAAATCAGTGATAAGTCAAAACCAAGATAGGGACGAGGTACAGAATCGTAAAACAAGAGAGTAGTCAGGTCCCAGGCCAAGGTAATAATGGAGGTACACAGGAATACAGCGCAAACAGAGCCAGTAACAAGGAAGGAACTCTATCACAGGCAATGTGTAGGGGACAAACTGAGGTTTAAATAGCCCGGGCGTCGTCACAGCAATAAGCAACAAGGCACCCGAGGGGGGGGGGGGGAAGGGGGAGGGGGGCTAGAGTGTTGGAGATGCTTCAAGAACAAGAGGCAGAAACACCTGTTACAGTAAGTACTCGCAGATAGGACCCTCCCCTAACTTTGTAGATTGTAAACCCTCATGGACTCTCCCACTCTGTATCAGCCTGTCACTTACATGATTTTATGTTATATACTTTAACCCCTTGGAATCATGGGCACTCTAAAATTAAATCATAATACTAAAATAATAGTAATTAAAAAATAATGATGATAAAAATAATAGTAATAATAAAAAAAATTGTATTAATACTAATAGTATTAAAATTGACAAAGAACGTCTTTCTTTATAGGAGATGCCCTGCCCTGTATTTGGCCATATTCACAAAGAGGAATGTTTGTGGAATGTCTGCCCGGAATATTTCCGATGGACATTTCATGAACAGCGGGAACCGGTGATGTAAAGTTTACCTGGATCCGTAGGAAACTTAGAGCGCATGCGCAGCACTATGCTGACTGCGTAGTGCTAACATAGGCAGTGTTAGGAGCGTATTGCTAGTGTAGTATTAGCGCAGTTTTAGTGTAGTGTAGTATTAGCGCAGTTTTAGCGTAGTGTAGTATTAGCGCAGTTTTAGTGTAGTGTAGTATTAGCGCAGTTTTAGCGTAGTGTAGTATTAGCGCAGTTTTAGTGTAGTGTAGTATTAGCGCAGTTTTAGTGTAGTGTAGTATTAGCGCAGTTTTAGTGTAGTGTAGTATTAGCGCAGTTTTAGTGTAGTGTAGTATTAGCGCAGTTTTAGCGTAGTGTAGTATTAGCGCAGTTTTAGTGTAGTGTAGTATTAGCGCAGTTTTAGCATAGTTAGCGTAGCGTAGTGTTAGTGCAGTTTTAATGTATTTAGTGTAGCGTAGTGTTAGCGCAGTTGTACAGGCATTGCAGTTTAGAGAGTGTAGCGTAGGGTGTAGCTTAGCCTAGTCATACAGTGAAGGGGCTACAACTCTCAACATGTCCAGACAGCCAAAGGCAGGATGGGAGTTGTAGTTTTGCAAAAGTAGCAGAGGCCATTGCGCCCTGAGCCGCGCTAGCTAGTTTAGGGGTATACAGTCATCAATATAGGTGGCTGTATATGGTCATCAGAAGCCACTTACCCACCTCCGTTCCTGCTCTGTCACTAGATGTGGAGCAACACAGGAAGATGACGGAGCTGGAACGGGGGTGGTAAGTTTGGCTCTCCAGGGGAAGAACCCCCAAAAATGTACTAACCCATATTTTTGTGTTTTTCCTCCCTTCTTGTTTCAGATACATGAATGTGGAGGACTACGTCGGATTCGGTGGACTACGATGATGACCTGCATTTTTTTATTTTTATAAAATGGTTAACGAGGGCTGTGGGGGAGTATCTTTCCTAATAAAAATATTTTAACTTGTGTGTGTGGTTTTTTTATTACTTTACAGGCTTAGTAGTGGAAGCTGTCTTATAGGCGGAGTCCCTTACTAAGCCGGGGCTTAGTGTTAGCCCCAAAAACAGCTAGCGCTAACCCCCAATTATTACCCTGGTACCCACCACCACAGGGGTACTGGGAAGAGCTGATACCAATAGGCCCAGAGCGCCAAATATGGTGCTCTTTGGCCTAGGCGGTAATAGGGTGGTGTTATTTTGGCTGGGGAGGGCCCGTAGCAATGGTCCTTGCCCACCCTGGTAATGTCAGGCTGTTGCTATTTGGTTGGTATCTGGCTGAGAATGAAAAGACGGGGAACCACGCGCGTTTTTTTTATTTAGTTATTTATTTATTTTTAAAGTGTGTGGTTCCCCGTCTTTTCATTTTCAGCTCTTCCCCTGGAGAGCCTAACTTACCACCCCCATTCCATCTCTGTCATCTTCATGTGTTTCTCCACGTCTAGTGACGGAGCAAGAACGGAGGTGGGTAAGTGGCCTTCTGATCACAGTATACAGCCACCTACATGGCTGTATATCCCTAATGAACTAACCAGCGCGGCTCAGGGTGCTTTTGCAAAACTACAACTCCCATCCTGCCTTTGGCTGTCTGGACATGCTGGGAGTTGTAGCCCCTTCACTGTATGACTAAGCTAAGCTACACCCTACGCTACACTCTCTAAGCTATGCTCTATCTGCCTGAAAAACTAAGTTAGCTACACTAAAACTGTGCTAACACTACGCTAACTAAACTACACCTGTGTAAAACTGCGCTAAAACTGCGCTAACACTACACTACGCTAACTACTCTATACCTGTGTAAAACTGCACTAACACTATGCTAACACTACATTAACTACGCTAACTATGCTAACACTACGCTGCGCTAACTACTCTATACCTGTGTAATACTGCACTAACACTACACTAACTACGCTAAGACTGCGCTAACACTACGCTAACTACTCTATACCTGTGTAATACTGCGCTAACACTACGCTAACTACTCTATACCTGTGTAAAACTACAACTCCCATCCTGCCTGGACAGTCTTTAGTTGTCTGGGCATGCTGAGAGTTGTGGCCCCTTCACTGTAAAACATGCAAAACCACAACTGCCAACTGGAGTTGTTGTCTCTTTACTTTAAAACCTATAACCTACGTCCTTTCCCTATAAAACCTAAGCTACGCTAAGTACGTTACAATCGCTACACTAATGGTAAACTACGCCAACCCTACGCTGGTTTCCCTCTCTCCCTGCCTTCTACACTACGTTACCTACTCTAACTATGTACGCATGCGCACACAGTTTTCTATGTACTCTTCTGAACAACTGCGCATGCGCTAACTTACGCTAGCCTCCCTATGCTAACTGCGTAGCGGAGGAAAGCTGCGCACGCGCTCTTAGTGTTCTAAGAATTGTACGGTACGGACAACTGCACATGCGCACGTCTACACTCCTAGTGCTGCCTACGTTAGCCCTATGCTGTCAGTGTAGTGCTGCGCATGCGCTCTAAGTTTTCTACGGATCGAGGTAAACTTTACATCACCGGCAGAACATGCCTGTTTTATGACCACCTCAATGCATTTCCGATCAGATTTCGCTGAAAGAATTGACATTTCAATTCCGTGGCCGATGTTTCCGCTGTGGAAATGTGTGTGCACAGTGCAGCAGAATCTGCTTGGAAACAATGCGACAGAATTTTTGGAGCAGAATTTTTCTGCCAGAAATTCCGCCGTGTGAACATAGCCTTACACAGACAACCCCTCAGTTTTAATGGACACTGTGTAGTTTTTCATTTCTCCAGTGGTGGCGCTGCAGGGAAATTAAACATTTACATCCATTATTGCTGCTGCTTGGTGGGACTCCCACCTATTTCTGTATACACGTCACATAATCCAAGGAGTCCAATATATACTGGAGCCCGGTCCTAGAGCAGATACTATAGAAATCACTGCACAAAGCATGCAAAGCATTTAGACCTTGAATGTATTTTGGTGAATTATTCAAGACGAAGCCGTAGCAGCCGCCCGGCACGAAAAAAAAAAACAAAAAAAACTAATTTCGTAAGGATGCGAAACTGCTGCTGACCTACAAGGTAATTCCCCGGTCTATTGTTTGAACGGAGGACGAAGCCGAAGCAGAAGTTTGGATGTGATGAACTGCGCCGCGGCACGCTAATCTCTAAGTAACTCCATCATTTAAATCAGGCGCGCGACACGGCGGATCGGCAGTAGATCACCTTAAAATGCGTCCTGGGGATGTGAAGCCGGTTACAATAAAAAGTAGCAAAGCTCATTGTATTCCAGCTGCGCCGGAGAGCTTGGGGACTCGCTGCAAATTTGTAGACACGGCTGCAAGCTGTCCGACACCTGGATTCGGTCTCTAACTCGTGTTTCGAGCCCGGCGCAGCCGCCGCGCCATCAGCAGTTTTATTCTCCTTCTAAATCTTTGCATTTTAACACTTCACAATACATGCAAAGTCACACCATGCAGATCAGGGTTTACCTACCAGAGTGCCTACATCTGTTGCAAAACTACAACTCCCAGCATGCCCAGACAGCCGTTGGCTGTCTGGGCATGCTGGGAGTTGTAGTTTTGCAACAGCCTGAGAAACCCTGGTTGGACAAACAAGGTGTTAAACATAATAACATGGTAATCTAATATGGGATCTGGGACAAGGTTCTGTCATTTACTTGGTTTCTGCAGGACTGTATGGCGCATGCGCAAGGACTCAACAGGGCTCGGCAATGGAAATGGAAAGCCAAGCCCTGTTGAGATCTTGCGCAAGCACCATAAAGTTATGCATGCGCGCGTCTCTGGAAAAACAGTAGATTTCTAATTTCTGACAAATGCAAAGTTGAGTTTCATGTGTTTATTTTTGCCCTTCACTGGTCACAAAAACATTTTTCAAATTCCCTTGAGAAAATCCCCTCTCCCCCTCCTGGACAAAACTGTCAATAAATCTAAACCTGGAACATGTAAAGCACCAGTTGGCTGATGCTAACCTAATATGGGTATCAAGGACAATGGTCTTTAACTTAGTCGGCTGCGGAACTGCATGGCGCATGCGCAAGATCTTAACAGGGCTCGGCACTAGAAGCCAAGCCCTGTTGAGATCTTACGCAAGTGCCAAACAGCTCTGCATGTGAAAGTCTCTGGAATAAAGTAGATTTCCAACTTCAGAAAAATAAAAAGCTTAGTTTTATGTGTTTGTTTTTGCCCTTTACCGGTCACAAAAACATTTTTCACCTTCCCTATCTGGGAATTGAATTTTCTATCTAATATGGGACCCGGGACAAAGGTCTGTAATATACTTGGCTTCTGCAGACCTGTATGGCACATGCGCAAAATCTTAGTGCTTGGCACTGGAAGCCAAGCCCTGTTGAGATCTTGCGCATGTGCCATACAGTTCTGCATGCGCTAGTTTTTTTGGGGAAAAAAGGTGCTTTTTTTTTTTTATTTCAGACAAATGAAAAGTTGAGTTTCATTTGTTTGTTTTTGCCCTTCGCTGGTCACTAAAAACATTTCTCAATTTTCCTGAAGAAAATCTCCCCTCCCCCTACTGGACAAAAAACCCGGAAAGCACCGATAATGCTAATGCTAATCTAATAGGGGATCGGGGACAAGGGTTTGTAATTTACTTGGCTTCTGCCGAACTTTATGGCACATGTGCAAGATCTCAACAAGATTTCTACAGGGCTCGGCACTAGAAGCCAAGCCCTGTTGAGATCTTGTGCACACCCCATATCGTTTCGGAAAAAAAAAAGATTTCTAATTTCCCCCCATCCCCTGCACAGATGTCATCACAGCAATCTCACACGAAGGCCTCACACCACCACACAGGTGCGCTCTCGCGCACATACAATTATTGCCTTGTTTTGTGTAGCTGTTCAAAGCGGTTCGTTCTGGAGAGCCACGAGAGGAGTCTTCCTAGCGGCGTCCTGAATGCGCTGGAATGTTCCGAGTCTTCATCACAATTTTCTGGACAATGTTCTTGCGTGGCCTATGTCACACGGATAAGATTTCTCATTCATTACGAGCGCATGCAGATGTCAGGACTATTCTCTAGTTCCATGGGCTCCAACCTGTGGTTCTTTGTAAAACTACAACTCCCAGCATGCCCTGACAGCTGGACAACCACAGGTTGGAGCCCAATACTACAGGATGTCTGGGGCAGAGTTGACTTTTCGGAGTCATATGTTTATTTACCCGTCATGTAACAATATGAACACATTGTGGTCAGGAGCACATCCACTGCGTACGTGCGCTCTGAGAATCTGTAGAATACAATATCTACATTCAACAAAGAAACAAAGTCAACACTAATTGTCCTGGCTTCAGCATCTTTCTGCATGATTTACCCCTGACAGGATATTGTGTAGTCCTCACATTGTAAGTTTGGTGTTTTTGCAGCTCGACGGCTCCTCCCTCCCTCCTGACAGGAAGTAGTGTAGTCCTCTTAATGTCAGTGTTGTGTTGTCTCAGCAGCTCCCTGGCTCCTCCCTCTGTCCTCACAAGTAGTTATGTAGTCCTCTCATTGTCAGTGTGGTGATGTCTCAGCAGCTTCCCGGCTCCTAATGCATCATCATCTACTGTCTTAGGTATTGCTGGTTCTTGTCTTTGAGCTCTAGCTCCACCCACCTGAGTGAAGTCACCACCTCTGACCAGCCCCTACAGTTACATCACCAGCTCCCTGTCATATACACATATATATAATTATTGGGAAATTTAGTGAATAATGAGGTGTGTTTACAGCGTGCTGCCTTGTGCTGAGCAGTGCCACCGGCAGAGGAGCAGACAGGAAATGGTACAGCAGGTGCTGCAGATTTTCTGAATGTAGAACAATAGTTTGTTGTGTGCTGAAACATTCTGCAGCAGTCCTAGGTGGGGAACTGGCAGGAGTGCTGTGGGAGGGGAGTAGGCAGGTTGGGAAGACTGTGATGAAGAGCTGAGGGAAAGCAATGCATTCTGGGAATTGTAGTACTAAGCAACTGCTCAATCAAGAAGTAGTGGGAGGAAATGGCAGGAGAGAGGACTACGGACCCCAAAAAGCAGATATTTGTGATTTTAAAACAGGTGCAAGAAATAATGTAGGCTTCTGTAGCATTTTTATTTTTTGCCTAGTACCCCTTTAAGGGGGTGCGCCAGTGCTCCAGCATTCTGAACATTTTGTTCAGAACACTCGGAGCCGGAGGCCGTGATCGTGATGTCACGCCTCCTCAATTCATGTCTATGGGAGGGGGCGTGGTGTCTTTAGGAACAGAAAGACCAGGATATAGCACTGGATGAGGTTTCACTGCTTATATATAGACAGAACACAGGGAGTGGTGGTGGTTGTATTAATGGGGTGCGGAACAGGGGGATTGTTAGTATGGGCTGAAAGAGAGAGAGAGCCAGGGCTGTGCATCAGCAAGCTGTGCGCATGTCTCCCTCCTCCAGAGGATCCTCACTATCCCTGAAAGATAAATCAAATCTTCCCTCTCATCTAAGCAGCAGTAGTTCAGTGCTTAGTGTAACCCCTTGTTTGCTGTGCTGCTGCTGTTTCTATCCTTTCTGCTCACACAGCACCCTGGAAGCTTATTTATTGTATCACTAACTCCTCCTCCTCCAACATGCTGTCTATACTGTACTGTGTTAATGATCAGCGCAACACAGGGACAGCCTGTTCAGTTCAGGGTAGTTACACCAGCACTATGTCATGGCATAGCAGAGAGGATGCGGGGCATCTCTCATTTCTGCTGGACCACCTACCGATTGTTGGTCATTTTGCACTTACTGCTTCAACACTATTTATAAATGTCCTCTAGGTTCAACCGCACCCCCACATTACCAGGGCTGGAGCATAGATTTTTGCCACACTAGGCAAAAGCAAACTCCACCCATTTGTCCACCCTCTGACGCCCCCTCCTCATGTAATCTCCTTACTACTGGGGTGACACACTGTAACAAACCTCCTCCTCATGTAATCTCCTTACTACTGGGGTGACACACTGTAACAAACCTCCTCCTCATGTAATCTCCTTACTACTGGGGTGACACACTGTAACAAACCTCCTCCTCATGTAATCTCCTTACTACTGGGGAGACACAATGTAACAAACCTCCTCCTCATGTAATCTCCTTACTACTGGGGTGACACACTGTAACAAACCTCCTCCTCATGTAATCTTCTTACTCCTGGGGTGACACACTGTAACAAACCTCCTCCTCATGTAATCCCTTTACTACTGAGGTGACACACTGTAACAATCCTCCTCCTCATGTAATCCCCTTACTACTTGGGTGACACACTGTAACAAACCTCCTCCTCATGTAATCTCCTTACTACTGGGGTGACACACTGTAACAAACCTCCTCCTCATGTAATCCCCTTACTACTTGGGTGACACACTGTAACAAACCTCCTCCTCATGTAATCTCCTTACTACTGGGGTGACTCACTGTAACAAACCTCCTCCTCATGTAATCTCCTTACTACTGGGGTGACACACTGTAACAAACCTCCTCCTCATGTAATCTCCTTACTACTGGGGTGACACACTGTAACAAACCTCCTCCTCATGTAATCTCCTTACTACTGGGGTGACACACTGTAACAAACCTCCTCCTCATGTAATCTCCTTACTACTGGGGTGACTCACTGTAACAAGCCTCCTCCTCATGTAATCCCCTTACTACTTGGGTGACACACTGTAACAAACCTCCTCCTCGTGTAATCTCCTTCCCGGGGCGGAGTTGATGTGGGGTGGTGCTGTTTATCTTTCCTGCAGTAGCAGATCGGCGCCCCCATCAGGAGGGCGCTCTAGGCTGCTGCTTCTTTTGCCTATAGGGGGCGCCGGTCCTGCACATTACGCGTGGGCTCTGTTCACTCCGGCAGAGATCTTTTTGGTTTATTAGATGTCACATTCAGTAACTCTGTAGCCGTCATTCACCAGAGATGTTTAGAGAATCGTTACCGTCTCCGGCAGTCGCTCGTTATAATCACTTTACACTAAGACTAAATTACTTTCACTCATGAACTATAAACAGAAATCAACAGTGATGAGAATTTACATAAACCGTAATTAGCTGAACGATAAATGTATCGAGAGGAGCCGGCCTGACATGTACCGTACATACCGTGCTCTGTGAGCGCTCCAACAATGGTATTTACTGGTGTGGTAACCTTGGGGGATAAAGCCTTGTGGGGTGTAGGGTAGTTAGGGTGTTGCTGTTCAGAATAGTAAAGGGCGCTGTTAACCCTTGTTACACGTGACGCCAGGGTGAGGGTTAAATGCTGTATTCTTGATAGGCCTATTGCCATCCTTCCCAAGAGCAATAGGTGATGCAGAAATAAAGGATTGTCCACAACCGCTGTTAACTGAAAACTTGCAGGAACTTTTACTGAAGAATTTCTGTACATGTAGCAATAGTAACAGTCCAGATAACAGAGTCTCTATATATAGCTGAGCAGCGATTGACAGTTGGTTGGGATCAGATAAGTTCAACTTAGCTTCTTAAGGATTGTACAGCAGAGATCCGCTGGATTTAGGGGAGTATTTAGGTCCAGTGATCTTGCGGGGAGTAGCGGGGAATTGCTTAGTCTATCCGCTATGTTAGAGGCCGAGGCCGCAAGGCTTTGGCCTAGTAAATCGTCTTGTAAGCTGCGGAGATCCTACCTCTTCCAGAGTCAGCAACCCAAGGGAGGGACCAAGATGGCGCGGGTCCCTTATATGGGCAGGGGCCGGACGTTTTGAATTGGTCCATAACAACTGTCACTCACCGTTACAGTGCATTGTGGGTGAACACGTCATGAGAACCACCAAAGGTCCTTTAGCAAAACCATAGAGTTCTAACCTAATCATGTGACCCGCAGGTCCTGCTACGCTGAACAGGTAGGCATTTGAATATATACATATTTATACTTATATGAATTCCTATACAAATATGAACTAACTAAGGGGTGACAAGGGGATAACTACAGAAGAGGGACCCCGACGTTCCTAGGGACTCTGACTATGGGGACCTCTACAAAGGTACAGTATGAAATACAGTGCCGGGACACCACACTGGGGTCATCCATGAAGGCCCATCCATGAGCCCCAGTAGGACACGCCAATGTGATGGAGGGACCCCTCCTCTAGAAGAAGACCCCCACTGTAAGAGGAAGCCAACCCTGGTGGACCTGAGCTGTTATGACTTTAAAGGAATACTCCTGCCCTAAGACCTCTTATCCCCTATCCAAAGGATAGGGCATAAGATGTCTGATGGCGGGGCCCCGCCGCTGGGGACCCCCGCAAACTTTCATTCCGCACCCACCTTTGTGAGCATTCTGCAGCGCTGGAGGCTCAGAGTGTGAAGTGTTACGACCACGGGGCTGGAGTATGGTGATGTCACGACTCCACCCTCCCCCCCGTGTGATGTCATGCCCCACCCCCTCAATACAAGTCTAGACTTGCATTGAAAGGGCAGGCGTAACGTCACACAGGGGTGGAGTCATGATGTAATGCCCCCTCCCATAGACTTGCATTGAGGGGGCGGGGTGTGATGTCCCACAGGGGCCGAATCATGATGTCACGCCCCCTCCCATAGACTTGCATTGAGGGGGCGGGGCATGACATCACACGGGGGCAGAGTCATGAAGTCACACCCCCTCCTATAGAGTTGCATTGAGGGGCGAAGCATGATGTCACACGGGGGAGGAGTCATGATGTCCCAATACTCCGTCCCCGTGGTCAGGAGGCACAAGACTTTGAGCCTCCAGCGTTTCCTGCAGTGCTCACAGGTGGGTGCTGCATGCTAGATTGTGGGGATTCCCCGCGATCAGACATCTTATCCCTATCCTTTGTATAGGGGATAAGATGTCTTAGGGCAGGAGTACCCCTTTAATGGCCGTTCTCCAGTATATTCATGTAACACCCCCTTCCGCCTCTAGTTGCGGTCACTTGGTCGTAATTCCTTTCTATATTCTTGGCCTTGGTGATTATGGGAACCAAGGAGGCAACAATGAAGAACACAATGAAGCATCACAATGAAATTGTGCATTATAAGACTTAAGGGAGGCATTATGCGAAATGTGGCTGATAACATCTTGTAGGCGGGAGGGGAAATTTATTTAATCTGTGAGATATTAAAGGGGTATTCCAGGATTTTTGTTTTATTTGACTATGCTACAGGGGCGTAAAATTAGTGTAGTGCACAATATAGTGCCTGTACCTGTGTGTGATGTTCTGTGATCTTTGCCCTAAGTGCCGTCTCAGGTTTTCCCAGGTCGCAGTGTGGCCCAAGACATTACATCACTAGTCAGGTGTTCAGAGGAAGCCTGTCTGTGTTTCAATGGCGGAAGCGACTGCTGGATTTAAGGGTGAATCATTGTGCAGGGAATTGTAGTTTTGCAACTGCTGGAGGCACCCTGGTTAGAAAACACTGGTCTATTATTCACAGCACAGCATGGAAGGCAGCTTATCTGTGCTTTAATAAATGAGGTAGGTGATGTGTGGGAGGGAGAAAAATGACCTCACACTTACAAACAAGGGATCCCGGAACTTGTAGTTGGAGGGAGGGAACTCCAACAGGAAAGAGCCATTCCACAAAAATAAATTAGCAGTGTTATGGTGGACTCACAATACAGCCATTTAGCACCAAGACAAATCCTTCCTAAGCATGTCCATTACTGTCTGACAGGTAAGTACTAAGGTCACCTTATGGTAGAGAACCCTTTTAAGGTTATATCTGCTATGACAACATGGCTTACTATAGTGTGATATTGTCTTGGTACAAGACTAGGAATAAGTTTACGTGATTCTACATTAAAGGGGTACTCCGCTGCCCCAGCATTCAGAACATTTAACTCTGTACGCTTGGAGTGGGCAGCGAGGAGGCGTGACGGCCACCACCCCTCCTCCCATAGACTAACATTGAGGAGGTGTGGCCTGATGTCACAAGGGGCGTTGCAGTGACATCACGACCCCCGCCGTCTGCACCTAGCATTGTAAATGAACACCAGGTGCTGCACAGAGATGGAGGGAGGTCCCAGCGGCAGGACTCCAATGATCAGACATCTTGTCTAGGGGCGGAGTACCCTTTAATGTATTCATATTCAAGGGCGTTTTGCACATTTATCACCTGTTTATAGAAAAGACAATAAATAATAGATACATGGGGGGATTGTGAACGGAGAGGGGTCAAACACGAGGACTGCCTGTCCATCAAACTCTATGGGACGGTTGAAGGCAGCGGGTAAGGTGCTTTGTGGACTCTGTCAGCCCTATACACATTGAATAGTCCCCATGACTGACCTTCCCTGTCTTTTAAAGGGTACTCCGCACCTAAAATCTTATCCCCTATTTAAAGGATGGAGGATAAGATGTCTGATCCCAGGGGTCCCACCACTGGGACCCCCACAATCTCTGTGCAGCACCCAGCGTTCGTTTTGAATAGGGGATAAGATGTCTAGGGGCGGAGTACCCCTTTAAACACTCCTTACCGTGAACATTCAGTGAGGAAAAACAGGGGTCTCCAGACCCAAGTTCAAGTGAATGGTTGGGGGGCTCAGCATTGTGCAGCAATCAACAGCCATAACCACTGCTATATACACAGAACACGCAACGCAGAACGGAAGCATCGCACAATGGACGCTCTCCTCAGTCTCCTGCATCACATTTCAGAAAGAAATTAAAACTGATCACACACAATCCATCAACACCAAGATGGCACCAATACAAAGTCCATCAACACCAACATGGCACCAATACAAAGTTCATCAACACCAACATAGCACGAATACAAAGTCCATCAACACCAAGATGGCACCGATACAAAGTCCATCAACACCAACATGGCACCAATACAAAGTCCATCAACACCAAGATGGCACCAATACAAAGTCCATCAACACCCACATGGCACCAATACAAAGTCCATCAACACCAACATGGCACCAATACAAAGTCCATCAACACCAACATGGCACCAATACAAAGTCCATCAACACCAACATGGCACCAATACAAAGTCCATCAACACCAACATGGCACCAATACAAAGTCCATCAACACCAACATGGCACCAATACAAAGTCCATCAACACCAACATGGCACCAATACAAAGTCCATCAGCACCCACTTGGCAACAATACAAAGTCCATCAACACCAACAGGGCACCAATACTAAGTCCATCAACACCAACATGGCACCATTACAAAGTCCATAAACACCAACATGGCACCAATACAAAGCATATCAACACCAACATGGCACCAATACAAAGTTCATCAACACCCACATGGCACCAATACAAAGTCCATCAACACCAACATGGCACCAGTACAAAGTCCATCAACACCAACATGGCACCAGTACAAAGTCCATCAACACCAACATGGCACCTGTACAAAGTCCATCAACACCAACATGGCACCATTACAAGTCCATCAACACCAACATGGCACCAATACAAAGTCCATCAACACCAACATGGCACCAATACAAAGTCCATCAACACCCACATGGCACCAATACAAAGTCCATCAACACCAACATGGCACCAATACAAAGTCCATCAGCACCCACTTGGCAACAATACAAAGTCCATCAACACCAACAGGGCACCAATACTAAGTCCATCAACACCAACATGGCACCATTACAAAGTCCATCAACACCAACATGGCACCAATACAAAGCATATCATCACCAAGATGGCATCAATACAAAGTCCATCAACACCAACATGACACCAATACAAAGTTCATCAACACCCACATGGCACCAATACAAAGCCCATCAACACCAACATGGCACCAGTACAAAGTCCATCAACACCAACATGGCACCAGTACAAAGTCCATCAACACCCACATGGCACCAATACAAAGTCAATCAACACCAACATGGCACCAATACAAAGTCCATCAACACCCACATGGCACCAATACAAAGTCCATCAACACCAACATGGCACCAATACAAAGTCCATCAACACCCACATGGCACCAGTACAAAGTCCATCAACACCAACATGGCACCTGTACAAAGTCCATCAACACCAACATGGCACCAATACAAAGTCCATCAACACTAACATGGCACCATTACAAAGTCCATCAACACCAACATGGCACCAATACAAAGTCCATCAACACAAACATGGCACCAATACAAAGTCAATCAACACCAACATGGCACCTATACAAAGTCCATCAACACCCACATGGCACCAATACAAAGTCCAGGTCACGGGACAAAAAAAAAGCGCCACCATACAGCTCCATAGATGAAAAAGTTATAGGGATCAGAATATGGGGATTCAAAGCATTTCTTTTTTTAATTTATTTATTTTTGTTGTTGTTTTTTTTAAACACAAAAATTCCATAAATTGAGTATCGCTGTAATTGAACTAATCTGCAGGAAAAAAAAATTTCATATCAGTCTAAAGTGCAAAAACTAAATCCTATAAAAATGATTTATGGTAAGTTGTTATGAAGGCCGTCATTTAAAAATACAATTGTTCCTGCAAAAAACAAGCCCTTGTATGAGGAGGAGTCACAAACAGGGCAAAAATCATTGATGGGAGAAGGGGTTAAAGGGGTACTCCACTGCCTTGGTGTTCGGAATGTTTAGTTCTGAATGCTGGGTACAGGCTTCAGGGGTCGCCACGCCCTCTCCATAGACTTGCATTGAGGGGTCGTGGTGTGACTTCACAAGGGGCGTGGCGACCCCCGAAGCCAGAGTGCAGAACTAAATGTCCCAAATGCTGAGGCAGTGGAGTACCCCTTCAACCCCTTCTCCCATCAAGGGTTTTTATTCTTCTTATTTTTTGATGGAAACAATGGAAACTCCTACGTTTCGAAGCTCCAAATAACCTTTTAATTATTTTTTTCTTTGATCTGTAATTGTATTCTCTGTATTTGCCGGCACATATTGTATTAACGCCACGATTATAGTGATTCCGCACTTGTGTCCGTCCATTCTCAATGATTTCTCAGTGTTGCAGTATTATATCTCACAGCCGTGCGGTATTCGCTGTCTGGTGCTGAGATGTGTTAATTTACAATGAGATAGAAATCAGCGGCGCCGTTTATTAACCATGTTTAATGCTCCCCTGGGCTCCGGGCTGTATGGTCTACACCGCTGCGGCGATTCGTCATACCATCAGTCTGTTTGCTTATGTAGTTATTACCCTTCATTAACTATTTAAAAGCCGCCATTAATCCCAATGTGTCCCCCTGAAACATCATTCAAAATTATAATGAAATCGATCAACCATGGGATCCGACCTCGCCGCCCACAAGGGCAAAACGGAAAAACACAACTGGAAAACATAGTATACATTGCCCAGCCGAAACGATAAAACCACTGACAGGTCAAGTGAATACCATGGATTATCTAGTGACAATGGCGCCTGTCGGTAAATGAGTTATATTAGGACAAGTGAGCGGTCAGTTCATGAAGTGTAAGGATCTGAGCGACTGTGACCGGGGCCGAATAGTGAAGTGTAGACTCCGGGGTCAGATTATCTCAAGAGCGGGCGGTCTTATGAGGAGTTCCTGGTACCTAGTGCTTAGTATCAACCAAAAGTGTCCATAAAAGGCCAACCAGGGCCCGGGGACAGGGTCATGGGGTCCAAGGAAGGGCAACCGCTGACCAAAGGGGAAAAAAGACTCATTAATGTGTGTGGAGGGGGATGGTGAAGGCTAGCCTGTCTGGTCAAATCCCATAGAAGAGCTGACCATCAGATCACACAGGACATCACAGCTTGTTGTGTATTGGGCCCCACAGACTGGTCAGAGCCCACGTGACCCTTGTCAATCGCCAAGTGTCTTCAATGAGCATCAGAACTGGAGCGTGAAGCAATGGAAGAAGACGCCTGGTCTGATGGGTGACGTTCTCCATCATGCCGGGTGCGTCACCTGGGGAGGAGATGGCACAGTACAGCACGGTCCTAAAGATTCTAAAGTGACCCATTAAAGGGGTACTCTGCCCCTAGACTTCTTATCCCCTATACAAAAGATAGGGGATAAGATATCTGATCGCGGGGGTCCCGCCGCTGGGGACCGCCGCGATCTCGGCTGCGGCACCCCAGACATCAGGGGCACAGAGCCAACATCGCTCCGTGCTGGATGACTGGCGATGCGGGGCGGAAGCTCTTGACGTCACAGTCACACACCCCTCGTGACATCACGGCCACGCCCCCTCAATGCAAGTCTATGGAAGGGGTGTGACGGATGACTGGCAATGCTGGGCGGAGGCTCGTGACATCACAGTCACGCCCCGCTCAAGGCGTCATGGCCACGCCCCCTCACTGCAAGCCTATGGGAGGGGGCGTTGGGTGCAGCAGGGAGATCGCCGGGGGCCCAAGCCGCAGGACCCCCACGATCAGATATGTTATAGGGGAGGAGAACCCCTTTATGGTTCCATACAAATCAAACTGTTTACTGAATCATAATATGATCAAATGCGTCTGAAAATTTTTGAATGAATTCTCTTACCTGAACAGCAGTCACTTTAATGTGTATAGTTTTCATGGCCCTTCTGGTGGGGGCGGGGGGGGGGGGGGGCTATTGCAGAATTATTATGGCCCACGTAATGCCAAGTCTGTGTGGGGAAAAGATTTCTGCAGTAATATCTGGAAGTATTACTTTACTGAGAGAGTAGTGGATGCATGGAATAGTCTTCCTGCAGAAGTGGTCGCTGCAAATACAGTGAAGGAGTTTAAAAATGCATGGGATAAGCATAAGGCTATCCTTCATATAAGATAGGGATAAGCATAAGGCTATCCTTCATATAAGATAGGGATAGGTATAAGGCTATCCTTCATATAAGATAGGGATAAGTATAAGGCTATCCTTCATATAAGATAGGGATAGGTATAAGGCTATCCTTCATATAAGATAGGGATAGACATAAGGCTATCCTTCATATAAGATAGAGATAGGTATAAGGCTATCCTTCATATAAGATAGAGATAGGCACAAGGCTATCCTTCATATAAGATAGCGATAAGCATAAGGCTATGCTTCTTATAAGATAGAGATAGGTATAAGGCTATCCTTCATATAAGATAGGGATAGACATAAGGCTATCCTTCATATAAGATAGAGATAGGAATAAGGCTATCCTTCATATAAGATAGAGATAGGTATAAGGCTATCCTTCATATAAGATAGAGATCGGTATAATGCTATCCTTCATATAAGATAGGGATAGGTATAAGGCTATCCTTCATATAAGATAGAGATAGGTATAAGGCTATCCTTCATATAAGATAGGGATAGACATAAGGCTTTCCTTCATATAAGATAGGGATAGACATAAGGCTATCCTTCATATAAGATAGGGATAGATATAAGACTATCCTTCATATAAGATAGAGATAGGTATAAGGCTATCCTTCATATAAGATAGGGATAAGCATAAGACTGTCCTCCATATAAGATAGAGATAGGTATAAGGCTATCCTTCAAATAAGATAGGGATAGACATAAGGCTATTCTTCATATAAGATAGAGATAGGTATAAGGCTATCCTTCAAATAAGATAGGGATAGACATAAGGCTATTCTTCATATAAGATAGAGATAGGTATAAGGCTATCCTTCATATAAGATAGAGATAGGCATAAGGCTATCCTTCATATAAGATAGAGATAGGCACATGGCTATCCTTCATATAAGATAGGGATAAGCATAAGGCTATCCTTCTTATAAGATAGAGATAGGTATAAGGCTATCCTTCATATAAGATAGGGATACGTATAAGGTTATCCTTCATATAAGATACAGATAGGTATAAGGCTATCCTTCATATAAGATAGGGCTATCCTTGATATAAGATAAGGATAGGTATAAGGCTATCATTCAGATAAGATAGAGATAGGTATAAGGCTATCCTTCATATAAGATAGGGATAGAGATAAGGCTATCCTTCATATAAGATAGGGATAGAGATAAGGCTATCCTTGATATAAGATGAGGATAGGTATAAGGCTATCCTTCATATAAGATAGAGATAGGTATAAGGCTATCCTTCATATAAGATAGGGATAAGTATAAGGCTATCCTTCATATAAGACAGGGATAGGTATAAGTCTATCCATCATATAAGATAGAGATAGGTATAAGGCTATCCTTCATATAAGATAGGGATAGGTATAAGGCTATCCTTCATATAAGACAGGGATAGGTATAAGTCTATCCATCATATAAGATAGGGATAGGTATAAGGCTATCCTTCATATAAGATAGAGATAGATATAAGGCTATCCTTCATATAAGATAGAGATAGGTATAAGGCTATCCTTCATATAAGATAGAGATAGGTATAAGGCTATCCTTCATATAAGATAGAGATAGATATAAGGCTATCCTTCATATAAATTAGGGCCAGGGACTATTGATAGGATTCAGATTATTGGGCCAAATGGTTCTTTCCTGCCGACACATTCTATGTTTCTATGACTGATCTAGGGACTGTAATGGACCGGATAAGGGAGGATGGATGGGAGATTACACGGCAGGAGAATAACGCTGCTCCCCGCACTGCGGTTACCATGGAGAAAATACATCTATTGACTCAAGGTTGGAATGTGTATCATTTACTCCACATATGGTGGCACAGTACAACGCGCCTGCACCACATTCAGGAGACCAGATCTCATGCATATTCATTGCCTGTGGATCTGAGACCTGAAAACAAATATTTACAAGGTAAGAATTAATAAGAGAACGTGCTGGGGGCGGCGGAGTCCGGAGGAATATCACAGACTCGCTGAATAATTCTGCATGATTTGTGTCACGGATTAATAGATACCAACAGCCAAGATACCCCGAGGGCAACAGCTGTAACAGAGCCCCCTATAATGTATTGTGTATAGTACTGACCTCCCCATATAGGACAGAGAAACCTTATGGCCCCTCAGACTGAGTTCAACTGTACCCTCTGCACCCCTCTATAGATACACCCCTGAGGAGACCTTATAAAACCCTCTTCATCCCCTGTATTATGCCCCTGGAGATACCTTATAAAGCCCTATGCAAATAGAGAAAAGATCTTGGCTCTGGTACCTGATAGTTGCGGGTGTATAAATGGGATTACTGTACTAGTTGCATGGGGGTGCAGAGTACTATTTTGAGACACAGTGTTGAAAGTCACGAAAAATAGAAAAAACACAGCACTCACCCTTTACAGCAACGTGTCTTGGTTTATTCTAAGTCCAATGGTACAGAGGATCGTGGGGGGGAGGAAAGGAAAGTGGGCTCAGCCGAGACCAAGTCGCAACGGCTCCGTTATGCTGCAAAAACCAATTGGTCACGCCTTATAAAGCCCACTGCATCCCTCTATATATAAACCCCTGACGATACCTTATAAACCTATTGCACCCCTCTATAAATACACCCCTAAAGATACCTTATAAAGCCCTTGTAATGTCCGTTTGTTTGTTTTTGTATGTTTAGGTGTGTTTTTACACACTAGTATGTTCAGAGCAGTTTGCTATTCTCCCTGGATAGGAAATAGTTAATACTCTGAACGAATGAGAACTCAGGTGTGTCTATTTTGACCAGAATTCTCCTGGATTCGCTGCTGGTTATTTTGTGCAATAATGCTACTATTATGTCTGTTTGTGCAATACTCTGACTATGTCTGCTTGAGCATTTTTCCTTTTATTTACCTTGTGATTTTATCTGAGTCTTAGCCATCATTAAATAGTCTTGTTTCTTGTAGATTTTAGTCTGCTTCATTTGTCGGTTTTAGGATTAGTATGTCGTTCTGCTTAGTCTGTGTTCACACTGTGTTAGTCTAGTCTAGTGTTACCTGTGCTCTATATGTAATTATTATCCTGGAGTCTATTTTGACTCATCTGGTTCAAGTCCTGTTTTATGTTTTTATATTTCTGTTTCCTACCAGGTCAGCGTCCTGATCACACGGTGGTGTGTGCCCCACTGGCTAGTACTCTATTTTGCTTTATTATGCCGTCTACTCCTTTTGTGGAGTGGGGGGTCCAGTTTGTTAGTTCTGTGTCCCAGTGTGAATAGTGTCCTATGTTACCTGATCAGTTTAGCGTTCCAGCTCTCAGTTCTTCTGCTCATCCCCTGCAATTCCTGGTTTCTGCTGTATACTTGTATCATGCCTAGTCTTGTTCATTTACCCATGTCTGCCGTTTATCTGGATTCCGGTTAGTGAACTGTTTGTTAATACACTATATTCTGCCCTCTTAGTATTTGTATCCTGTCTGGTTTATCTGTTCTGTTTTTTGTATTCCCGTTCTGTTTCTGGCCAGTGACTGACTATGTATATTGTTTGTTTTATCGAACTCGGAGACTCAAAGGTTTCCTAGCTTGGAGAAGCAGCAACGCCCCCCCCGCGATTGGATATCTCATCCCCTCCTTTGGATAGGGGATAAGATGTCTAGGGGCAGAGTACCCTTTTAACTCTGTGCGTCCACGGCGTCAGGTCCAGAGAACGTCCTATGATCGTCCTCATTGGAAGAGATTAACAAATCCTTATCCCTGCGCATCTATAAGATGCAATAATAACCCACATGACTGGGTCACATGATCGGGTCACATGATTACCTGTCAGATGATTGGCTGATAATATAAATTAACTTGTTATATTGTCTTTGATATGACCCAATTATTCTCGCGGGTCCACGGGGCACATTGTGGCACAGTTTTGTTTAAGTTTCCGATTATAGTTTCTTGTTGTTTTTCTCCCGGAATCTTCTTGTTTGCAGAAATCATTTCACGCTCTACAAAACCCGAGTGATATTGAAATAATAATGAGTTCTATTAAAGTTTCGCCATCCGCATTCTGTCGGCTGGGTCTGAATTTTGTATCTTACGGACTTGATGTTTTGTAGCACGGAAGTAATTATGGTAAAATATAATGTACACGTTAAACATTTCCATTGGCTTCTACTGTCGGACAAAGGCCAGGATAGTGCCCATTGGGCCCCCATATGGCTTAATATATGTCAGTTTACCAGATAGTATAGTATATACCGCTATCCCAGCCAACAGGATCCATTGAGCTGATGTTATGGGTGATGAATGCCAAAGAATCGGCCCAGCACAGACTCCTCGGGGGAGGGGCTCCAGTGACATCACTGCATATATATGGACACTATTATTGGAGCTTCCCCAGGAAGAATCCTTTCTCTTCTTCTCCTGAGCGGCGCTCCTGATGATACACATATTGTATTAAGAAGCAAAACTACAGGGGAGAAGGACTCAGTATGGAGCCCAATTACCCATCTTTCCTGGAGAAGATCTGATGATGACACTTAAAGGGGTACTCCCCTGAAAACAGAGTCCCACTGATTGGGACTCTCACAATCTCCGCTGCGGCACCCCTGCCATTCGGTGCACGGAGCAAACTCCACTCCATGCCCAATGACTGGTAATGCCAGCTGCCACGCCCCCTCCATTCACGTCTATGGGAGGAGGAGTGACGGCTATGTTCTAGCTGTCACGGCCCCTTCCATAGACATGAATGGAGGGGGTGTGGTGTGACTTCACGAATGCGGAAGCTGCAAGCTTCTGTGTTTCATATGCCACTGCTGCCGGCCCGGAGATCACGGGGGTCCCCAGCGGCGGACCCCCACGAGCTAACATGTTATCCCCTATGTTTTCAGCAGAGTACCCTTTTAAAGGGGTACTCCGGTGAATACCTTTTTTCTTTTAAATCAACTGGTGCCAGAAAGTTAAACATATTTGTAAATTACTTCTATTAAAAAATCTTAATCCTTCCAGTTCTTATTAGCTGCTGAATGCTACAGAGGACATTCCTTTATTTTTGGAACACTGATGACATCACGAGCACAGTGCTCTCTGCTGACATCTCTGTCCATTTTAGCAACCGTGCATAGCAGATGCATGCTAAGGGCAGCATGGTGGTGGTGGTTAGCACTGCTGCCTTGCAGTGCTGGGGCCATGGGTTCAAATCCCACTAAGGACAACAATAAATAAAGACTTATTATTATTATTATTATAACGTCAGCAGACAGCACTGTGCTCATGATGTCATTAGAGAGCATTCCAAATTGAAAATAATTTCCTCTGTAGTATTCAGCAGCTAATAAGTACAGGAAGGATTACGATTTTTTTAATAGAAGTAATTTACAAATCTGTTTAACTTTCCGGAGCCAGTTGATTTAAAAGAAAAAAATTTTCACCGGAGTACCCCTTTAAGCCCTGTTCACATTATGGAGGGAATTCCAAGTCCTACTTGCACCGCCCCCTGTTAATTTCAGTGGGTAACAGTGCTCAGTTTAAGCATTGGGAGTTCTGCAACAGAACTTCCGACTAAGATTTGGATTTTGGCAGATAACGACAAATGTTACATTTTTAACCATAATACATCAGGAAAGTTCCATTCGTCAAATAACAGTGCCTATTGACACAAGCTTCAAACCGCATAATTTTTGCTCCACAGAATAATCTTCCTCGCTGCATTTCCTTAGTGTGAACTGATCTTTACTATACTTGCAGTATCAATACAGAGCAAGGTATCCCCTATATGCCTATACAAAGGTAGAAGTCTCAGCATAGTCAGGACAAGGTATTGTCATGCCCTAGGCAGATAAAACTAACGAACCAATAAATAATACCAGTATATAAGAAGGAATATCATCACCATACATATTACCATTATACTGTTACTAACCAAATCATGTATACTGAGACCAATATTACCAATAATACCAGTATACAAGGAGAAATATTATCACCATACATATTACCATTATACTGTTACTGACCAAATCCTGTATACTGAGACCAATAATACCAGTATACAAGGTGGAATATTATCGCCATACATATTACCATTATACTGTTACTAACCAAATCCTGTATACTGAGACCAATATTACCAATAATACCAGTATACAAGGAGAAATATTATCACCATACATATTACCATTATACTGTTACTGACCAAATCCTGTATACTGAAACAAATATTACCAATAATACCAGTATACAAGGAGAAATATTATCACCATACATATTACCATTATACTGTTACTGACCAAATCCTGTATACTGGCCAATATTACCAATAATACCAGTATATAAGAAGGAATATTGTCACCATACATATTACCATTATACTGTTACTGACCAAATCCTATAACCAAGACCATCATTACCAATATTAACAGTATCCCAGGGATAAATAATACCGCCACCTGTACAGTGGCTGAATAATACCACTATACTGTTACCATATAGAACACACTCTACAAAGACCCAACAGACCCCAATACAGGTGGTGTCTTCTGATTGGACTCATTATCTCTCTTTTCTTTTCTATTCTGACCACCGTGACAATATCTCCTTCCATGACTCGTATTCACTGAATCAGTGGGACACACTTTTCCAGTACAAACCTGGCCTTTTCCCCACCAATAGTACACCAAATGGTAATAATGCCTCTTGGTAAACAGGTGCCCCCCAGTAGACAGTTACCTCCACTGTACTGAAGATAAGTACTGCCAAGAAAATTTTAAGTTTCTCCCCAGTACAGACTGATACCCCCTAGGAAGTAGATAATTCCCCCCTGGTTTAGATCGGTGGCCCCTAGTATAAATAGTTGCCCCCCAGTTTAAAAATGTGTCCCCTCCGAGTTTATAGTTGTCCCTAAGTTCAGATAGATGCCTCTTAGTATAGATAGTTGCCCATAGATTAGAAATGTGCTCCCTAGTGTAAATAGTTGCCCCCCCCCTAATTTAAATAGGTGTCTCCTACAGGCCCAAGGGTCTCCTACAGGGTAAACTTTCACCTGCAAGTGTGACCTAAAGATGCGCTTACAGATAAAAGTGTTGTTTGCTATCCCAGAGATCCAGCAATTGGACCCCCCCTGACTGGGTAGGTGTTGGGGCCCTCAGTGGTTTTCTATCCTGCCTGTCCCTTGCCATCGGCCAAAAGTTGCTTCTTCCATTAAAGGTATGAACTGCAAGTTCTCCCGATGTGTATACCTCTGATGCATCCGGCTAAAATACAGCGTAATCCCAGCCTGATCCATCTAAAACTGAAAAAAAATAAGTAAATAGTCTTAATTAAAGGGGTACTCCGCTGCTCAGTGTTTGGAGCAAACTGTTCCGAATGCTGGAGCAGGCGCCGGGAGCTCGTGATGTCATAGCCCCGCCCCCTCATGACACCACGCCCCTCCCCCTCAATGCAAGTCTATGGGAGGGGTCGTGACAGCCTAGACTTGCATTGAGAGGGAGGGGCATGGTGTCATGAGGGGGCGGGGCTATGACGTCACGAGCTCCTGGCGCGGGCTCCAGCGTTCGGAACAGTTAGTTCCAAATGCTGAGCAGCTGAGTACTCCTTTAAAGTTATGTCACTATTTTGTGTATTCAGCTCCTCCGCACACATATGCGTCTCCATGGTTACATACAACTAACAAACTAGCAATAAAAATAAGGGCGGAAAGTAGAGATATTCTTGTTTTGACGCTTCCTCCTCAGTACATAGACCGATGTGGTGGATCCGCAGACCGGCAGTCCTATGTAACAATCAGTGTAGTCAGCCATGACTCTGTATCCTGCTCAGCGCATGGTTGCCTCTGCACCAGCAGCAGACGAGGGGTTAAGCCGCCCGCCAGACACTGAGATATTTGCTAAAGAAATATTTAATAAAAAGTAACTCTCTCCAGACAATTAATTTTTTGTAACAAATTCCTATTTTTTTACTTATCAGATCAAAAAATCCCATTGAAAGACACCGATAAAATGAGGAAACGGGTAATGGGACGGAAGGAACTTACCTTTTCCAAAGGACTTTCTACCCGGGGAATACTGATCATCGGCATCTGCGCCAAATTATCAATGGGCGACTTCTCCTGTTCTGACTGTCGTCCCTTAAAATTGTTAACCACACAGACGACCTGTAGAGAGACAGACATCTCGTAACATAAAGGATCTGTTAGGGTCTATTCACACAGCCGAATTTCCACTTGCGCAATTCTGCCTCAAATTAAAGCCCAATAGACTTCTATGGGATTCCGCACTCCCATTCACACTTCTTAAAGGGGTTGTGCGCTGCCCTGCCTTTCGGAGCTCCGCTCGCAGCGTCTGGAAGTTCATTACTCCGAATGCTGTGTGCGGGCTTCCGTCTTCGCGGCCGCCCCCTCGTGACGTCACGCCCGACCCCTCTTGACATCAAGCCCGCCCCCTCAACGAAAGTCTATGGGAAGGGGGCGCGACCGCTGTCACGCCCCCTTCCCATAAACTTTGGTTGAGGGGGCGGGCGTGACGTCACGAGGGGGCGGCCGCGAAGACGGAAGCCCGCACACAGCATTCGGAGTAATGAACTTCCGGACGCTGCGAGCAGAGCTCCGAAAGGCAGAGCAGCGCACAACCCCTTTGAGGATTTCCATTTTACATGATACAAATTCAGTATATTAATGTGAAAAAACCCTAGAAAAGCCCTTGACCGACTGCATCTCCCTCACAGGGCCTGTACCCCGCAGTCGGCATTGCAGCTCATCATCTGTGAGTAAACCCTCAGTGAAGATAGAGACTTTTAGGTTCGAATGACACTTCAAAAAGGTTAGAGAACACAGTACATATTCTACGGATCTGCGCTTTCCCACTTAAAGGGGTACTCCGCTGCTAGACATCTAATCCTCTATCCAAAGGATAGGGGATATGATGTCTGATCGTGGGGGTCCCGCACCCAATGATAATGGTTGTGACATCATGGCCACGCCCCCTCGCAATGTCACACAAAGCCCCTCCGTGTCAGCTGACACGCCCCCTCCCATAGACATGAATGGAGGGTCATGGCGTGACATCACAAGAGGGTGTGACCATGACATCATGATATTCAGAATGCCGGAGCACTGGAATACCCCTTTAAGACTACATCAGGGGAATATTATTATCCATACCCCCTACTTCTGTAGCCCCCTCAGCACTGGTTAGTCCTACAGAGCATGGGGATAACCTGCAGAAGCCCTCTGGCCATTCAACATGTATATTGTGACCAGCTGTGGAACCACAAGGCCCAGACAGCCAACAGGCTTGGCCCCCTACACTGAGCTTCGTCTGGGGTGACCACGAGTCTTGTCCGCGGACATGTGATTAAATTTTATGAAGAATTTACTATAGAGAAGTGTCTTTACCTACCAGAAACACGGCTATTGATATTCCAATAAGGAACCCGGCTATGACATCCGACCAATGGTTGCGATATTCCGCCACTCTGTTTATTCCGGTAAGAAATGCCAGACACATCAAGCCCAGGCAGAGGACAGGTTTGGCGAGTCGTGTCCCTTTGGCTTTAATGGTGCTGGTGATATACATCTGAAAAATAAAAATAATATATAACAATAACAAAATAAATGGGGGAGAAATGGTGAATTAGTGACCTCCCTCTACTGGTTCGTGACCTCTGAAGACTATTACTTGGTCACCTATAAATGGGCGTCCTATTATTCAGCGTTTCCCCTATAGTAGTGTATGGTCACCTATAAATGGGCGTCCTATTATTCAGCGTTTTCCCTATAATAGTGTATGGTCACCTATAAATGGGCGTCCTATTATTCAGCGTTTCCCCTATAATAGTGTATGGTCACCTATAAATGGGCGTCCTATTATTCAGTGTTTCCCCTATAGTAGTGTATGGTCACTTATAAATGGGCGTCCTATTATTCAGCGTTTTCCCTATAATAGTGTATGGTCACCTATAAATGGGCGTCCTATTATTCAGCGTTTCCCCTATAATAGTGTATGGTCACCTATAAATGGGCGTCCTATTATTCAGTGTTTCCCCTATAGTAGTGTATGGTCACCTATAAATGAGCGTCCTATTATTTAGCGTTTTCCATATAGTAGTGTATGGTCACCTATAAATGAGCATCCTATTATTCAGCGTTACCTCTATAGTAGTGTATGGTCACCTATAAATGGGCGTCCTATTATTCTGTGTTTCCCCTATAGTAGTGTATGGTCACCTATAAATGGGCGTCCTATTATTTAGCGTTTCCCCTATAGTAGTGTATGGTCACCTATAAATGGGCGTCCTATTATTCTGTGTTTCCCCTATAGTAGTGTATGGTCACCTATAAATGGGCGTCCTATTATTTAGCTTTTCCCCTATAGTAGTGTATGGTCACCTATAAATGGGCGTCCTATTATTCAGCGTTACCTCTATAGTAGTGTATGGTCACCTATAAATGGGCGTCCTATTATTCAGCGTTTCCACTATAGTAGTGTATGGTCATCTATAAATGGGCGTCCTATTATTTAGCGTTTCCCCTATAGTAGTGTATGGTCACCAATAAATGTGCGTCCTATTATTCAGTGTTTCCCCTATAGTAGTGTATGGTCACCTATAAATGGGCGTCCTATTATTCTGTGTTTCCCCTATAGTAGTGTATGGTCACCTATAAATGAGCGTCCTATTATTTAGCGTTTCCCCTATAATAGTGTATGGTCACTGTTACGCCGAGCGCTCCGGGTCCCCGCTCCTCCCCGGAGCGCTCGCAACATCCTCGCAATTGCAGCGCCCCAGTCAGACCTGCTGACCGGGTGCGCTGCAATATCTCTCTCAGCCGGGATGCGATTCGCGATGCGGGAGGCGCCCGCTCGCGTACCTGACCCGTTCCCCGTCGGTCTTGTCCCGGCGCGCGCGGCCCCGCTCCTTAGGGCGTGCGCGCGCCGGGTCTCTGCAATTTAAAGGGCCACTGCGCCACTGATTGGCGCAGCAGGCTTAATTAGTGTGTTCACCTGTGCACTCCCTACTTATACCTCACTTCCCCTGCACTCCCTCGCCGGATCTTGTTGCCATTGTGCCAGTGAAAGCATTTCCTTGTGTGTTCCTAGCCTGTGTTCCAGACCTCCTGCCGTTGCCCCTGACTACGATCCTTGCTGCCTGACCTGGCCTTCTGCTACGTCCGACCTTGCTCTTGTCTACTCCCTTGTACCGCGCCTATCTTCAGCAGTCAGAGAGGTTGAGCCGTTGCTGGTGGATACGACCTGGTTGCTACCGCCGCTGCAAGACCATCCCGCTTTGCGGCGGGCTCTGGTGAATACCAGTAGCAACTTAGAACCGGTCCACCAACACGGTCCACGCCAATCCCTCTCTGGCACAGAGGATCCACCTCCAGCCAGCCGAATCGTGACAGTAAATCCGGCCATGGATCCCGCTGAAGTCCCACTGCCAGTTGTCGCCGACCTCACCACGGTGGTCGCCCAGCAGTCGCAACAGATAGCGCAACAAGGCCACCAGCTGTCTCAACTGACCGTGATGCTACAGCAGTTACTACCACAACTCCAGCAACAATCTCCTCCGCCAGCTCCTGCACCTCCTCCGCAGCGAATGGCCGCTTCCGGCCTACGATTATCCTTGCTGGATAAATTTGATGGGGACTCTAAGTTTTGCCGTGGCTTTCTTTCGCAATGTTCCCTGCACTTGGAGATGATGTCGGACCAGTTTCCTACTGAAAGGTCTAAGGTGGCTTTCGTAGTCAGCCTTCTGTCTGGGAAAGCTCTGTCATGGGCCACACTGCTCTGGGACCGCAATGACCCTGTCACTGCCTCTGTACACTCCTTCTTCACGGAGATTCGAAGTGTCTTTGAGGAACCTGCCCGAGCCTCTTCTGCTGAGACTGCCCTGCTGAACCTGGTCCAGGGTAATTCTTCTGTTGGCGAGTACGCCATCCAATTCCGTACTCTTGCCTCCGAATTATCCTGGAATAATGAGGCCCTCTGCGCGACCTTTAAAAAAGGCCTATCCAGCAACATTAAAGATGTGCTGGCCGCACGAGAAATTCCTGCTAACCTGCATGAACTTATTCATCTTGCCACCCGCATTGACATGCGTTTTTCCGAAAGGCGTCAGGAGCTCCGCCAGGATATGGACTTTGTTCGCACGAGGCATTTTTTCTCCTCTCTCCTCTGGTCCTCTGCAATCCGTTCCTGTGCCTCCCGCCGTGGAGGCTATGCAAGTTGACCGGTCTCGCTTGACACCTCAAGAGAGGACACGACGCCGCATGGAGAATCTGTGCCTGTACTGTGCCGGTACCGAACACTTCTTGAAGGATTGTCCTATCCGTCCTCCCCGCCTGGAAAGACGTACGCTGACTCCGCACAAAGGTGAGACAGTTCTTGACGTCAACTCTGCTTCTCCACGCCTTACTGTGCCTGTGCGGATATCTTCCTCTACCTTCTCCTTCTCTGCTATGGCCTTCTTGGATTCCGGATCTGCAGGAAATTTTATTTTGGCCTCTCTCATCAACAGGTTTAACATCCCGGTGACCAGTCTCGCCAGACCCCTCTACATCAATTCTGTTAACAATGAAAGATTGGACTGTACCGTGCGTTACCGCACGGGACCTCTCCTAATGTGCATCGGACCTCATCACGAAAAAATTGAATTTTTGGTCCTCTCCAACTGCACTTCCGAAATTCTTCTTGGATTACCGTGGCTTCAACGCCATTCCCCAACCCTTGATTGGTCCACAGGAGAAATCAAGAACTGGGGTACTTCTTGTCTCAAGGACTGTCTTAAACCGGTTCCCAGTACTCCCTGCCGTGACCCTGTGGTTCCCCCTGTACCCGGTCTTCCTAAGGCTTATATGGACTATGCTGACGTGTTTTGCAAAAAGCAAGCTGAGACTTTACCTCCTCACAGGCCTTATGACTGTCCTATTGACCTCCTCCCGGGTACTACTCCACCCCGGGGCAGAATCTATCCTCTGTCTGCTCCAGAGACTCTTGCCATGTCAGAGTACATCCAGGAAAATTAAAAAAAAGGGGTTTATCCGCAAATCCTCCTCTCCTGCCGGAGCTGGATTTTTTTTTGTGTCCAAAAAAGATGGCTCCGTACGTCCTTGCATTGATTACCGCGGACTTAATAAAATCACGGTAAAAAACCGCTACCCCTTACCTCTTATCTCGGAACTCTTTGATCGCCTACAAGGTGCCCACATCTTTACCAAACTGGACTTAAGAGGTGCTTATAATCTCATCCACATCAGGGAGGGGGACGAATGGAAGACTGCATTTAACACCAGAGATGGACACTTTGAGTATCTGGTCATGCCCTTTGGCCTGTGCAACACCCCTGCCGTCTTCCAAGACTTTGTTAATGAAATTTTTTGTGATCTCTTATATTCCTGTGTTGTGGTTTATCTGGACGATATTCTGATTTTTTCTGCCAACTTAGAAGAACACCGCCAGCATGTCCGCATGGTTCTTCAGAGACTTCGAGACAATCAACTTTATGCCAAAATGGAGAAATGTCTCTTTGAATGTCAATCTCTTCCTTTCCTAGGATACTTGGTCTCTGGCCAGGGACTACAAATGGACCCAGATAAGCTAGCTGCTGTATTAGATTGACCACGCCCCTCCGGACTCCGTGCTATCCAACGTTTTTTTGGGGTTCGCCAATTATTACAGACAATTTATTCCACACTTTTCCACTATTGTGGCTCCTATTGTGGCTTTAACCAAGAAAAATGCCAATCCCAAGTCCTGGTCTCCCCAAGCGGAAGACGCATTTAAACATCTCAAGTCTGCCTTTTCTTCTGCTCCCGTGCTCTCCAGACCTGACCCATCTAAACCCTTCCTATTGGAGGTAGATGCCTCCTCAGTGGGAGCTGGAGCTGTCCTTCTACAAAAAAATTCTTCCGGGCATGCTGTGACTTGTGGGTTTTTTTCTAGGACCTTCTCCCCGGCGGAGAGAAACTATTCCATCGGGGATCGAGAACTACTGGCCATTAAATTGGCGCTTGAGGAATGGAGGCATCTGCTGGAGGGATCAAAATTTCCAGTTATCATATACACTGATCACAAGAATCTCTCCTATCTCCAGTCTGCCCAACGACTGAACCCTCGCCAGGCCAGGTGGTCGTTGTTCTTTGCCCGTTTTAACTTTGAAATTCATTTTCGCCCTGCCGACAAGAACATTAGGGCTGATGCCCTCTCTCGTTCCTCGGATGCCTCTGAAGTAGAGCTCTCTCCGCAACACATCATTCCTCCTGACTGTCTGATCTCCACTTCTCCAGCCTCCATCAGGCAAACTCCTCCAGGGAAGACCTTCGTTTCTCCACGCCAGCGTCTCGGGATTCTCAAATGGGGACACTCCTCCCACCTCGCAGGTCATGCGGGCATCAAAAAATCCTTGCAACTCATCTCTCGTTTTTATTGGTGGCCGACTCTGGAGACGGATGTTGTTGATTTTGTGCGGGCCTGTACTGTCTTTGCCCGGGATAAGACTCCTCGCCAGAATCCTGCTGGCCTCCTTCATCCTCTGCCTGTCCCCGAACAGCCTTGGTCTCTGATTGGTATGGACTTTATTACTGACTTGCCCTCATCCCGTGGCAACACTGTTGTTTGAGTGGTCGTTGATCGATTTTCCAAGATGGCACATTTTATTCCTCTTCCTGGTCTTCCTTCAGCGCCTCAGTTGGCAAAGCAATTTTTTGTACACATTTTTCGCCTTCACGGTTTGCCCACGCAGATCGTCTCGGATAGAGGCGTCCAATTCGTGTCTAAATTCTGGAGGGCCCTCTGTAAACAGTTCAAGATTAAATTAAACTTCTCTTCTTCTTATCATCCCCAATCCAATGGGCAAGTAGAAAGAATTAATCAGGTCCTGGGTGACTATTTACGGCATTTTGTTTCCTCTCGCCAGGATGACTGGGCAGATCTTCTACCATGGGCCGAATTCTCATACAACTTCAGAATCTCCGAATCTTCTGCTAAGTCCCCATTTTTCGTGGTGTACGGCCGTCACCCTCTTCCCCCCCTCCCTACTCTCTTGCCCTCTGGTTTGCCCGCTGTGGATGAAGTGACTCGTGATCTTTCCACCATATGGAAAGAGACCGAAAATTCTCTTTTACAGGCTTCATCCCGCATGAAAAGGTTTGCCGATAAGAAAAGAAGAACTCCCCCCATTTTTGCTCCCGGGGACAAGGTATGGCTCTCCGCTAAATATGTCCGCTTTCGTGTCCCCAGTTACAAACTGGGACCATGCTATCTTGGTCCTTTCAAAGTCTTGTGCCAGATTAACCCTGTCTCTTACAAACTCCTTTTTCCTCCTTCTCTTCGTATTCCCAATGCCTTCCATGTCTCTCTCCTTAAACCACTCATCATTAACCGCTTCTCTCCCAAACTTGTTTCTCCCACTCCTGTTTCCGGTTCTTCTGACGTCTTCTCCGTGAAGGAGATCCTGGCCTCCAAGACGGTCAGAGGAAAAAACATTTTTGTTGGTGGATTGGGAAGGCTGTGGCCCAGAAGAGAGATCCTGGGAGCCTGAGGACAACATCCTAGACAAAAGTCTTATCCTCAGGTTCTCAGGCTCCAAGAAGAGGGGGAGACCCAAGGGGGGGGGGTACTGTTACGCCGAGCGCTCCGGGTCCCCGCTCCTCCCCGGAGCGCTCGCAACATCCTCGCAATTGCAGCGCCCCGGTCAGACCTGCTGACCGGGTGCGCTGCAATATCTCTCTCAGCCGGGATGCGATTCGCGATGCGGGAGGCGCCCGCTCGCGATGCGCATCCCGGCTCCCGTACCTGACCCGTTCCCCGTCGGTTTTGTCCCGGCGCGCGCGGCCCCGCTCCTTAGGGCGCGCGCGCCGGGTCTCTGCAATTTAAAGGGCCACTGCGCCACTGATTGGCGCAGCAGGCCTAATCAGTATTCTCACCTGTGCACTCCCTATGTATACCTCACTTCCCCTGCACTCCCTCGCCGGATCTTGTTGCCATTGTGCCAGTGAAAGCGTTTCCTTGTGTGTTCCTAGCCTGTGTTCCAGACCTCCTGCCGTTGCCCCTGACTACGATCCTTGCTGCCTGCCCTGACCTTCTGCTACGTCCGACCTTGCTCTTGTCTACTCCCTTGTACCGCGCCTATCTTCAGCAGTCAGAGAGGTTGAGCCTTTGCTGGTGGATACGACCTGGTTGCTACCGCCGCTGCAAGACCATCCCGCTTTGCGGCGGGCTCTGGTGAATACCAGTAGCAACTTAGAACCGGTCCACCAACACGGTCCACGCCAATCCCTCTCTGGCACAGAGGATCCACCTCCAGCCAGCCGAATCGTGACAGTCACCTATAAATGGGCGTCCTATTATTTAGCGTTTCCCCTATAATAGTGTATGGTCACCTATAAATGGGCGTCCTATTATTCAGTGTTTCCCCTATAGTAGTGTATGGTCACCTATAAATGGGCGTCCTATTAGTCAGTGTTTCCCCTATAGTAGTGTATGGTCATCTCTAAATGTGCGTCCTATTATTCAGTGTTTCCCCTATAGTAGTGTATGGTCACCTATAAATGGGCATCCTATTATTTAGCATTTCCCCTATAGTAGTGTGTGGTCACCTATAAATGAGCGTCCTATTATTTAGTGTTTCCCCTATAATAGTGTATGGTCATCTATAAATGTGTGTTCTATTATTTAGTATTTCCCCTATAGTAGTGTGTGGTCAAGTATAAATGGGCGTCCTATTATTCAGCGTTTCCCCTATAGTAGTGTCTGGTCACCTATAAATGGGCGTCCTATTATTCAGTGTTTCCACTATAGTAGTGTATGGTCATCGATAAATGGGCGTCCTATTATTCAGTGTTTCCCCTATAGTAGTGTATGGTCACCTATAAATGAGCGTCCTATTATTCAGCGTTTCCCCTATAGTAGTGTATGGTCACCTGTATATTCTCCCAACCCATTCTTCTGGTTGGTTCTGGTTATACGGGATCTCATAGCCAAGATGTCTGAATTATTGACCTTCTGATCTTTGACCCTTAGACGGTCCCTTGTAACTCCACTGCTTTTTCTGTCCTGAGGTTCCCTACTGATACCAACCCAGCTAGATGACCCATTATATTATTTTGTGATAGTTTGTGGCCCTGGAAGACACAAAGTGGAGTCGAACACCGGCTGCTGTTTAGGATCAGTTATTACAGATCAGACCGAAAACCATTCAATTCCATTATAATATAAAATATAAAGCATACTCACCTGTCTGCCGCTGCTGTTCCAATGGCTCCCGACTCCGGCTGCTCTCTTCCTCCTTTGACGCCCTTGAAGGAATTGCCCACTCAGCCAATGACTGGACGAGGTTCGTCACCAGTGTGGCCAGTGATTGGCCAAGCGAGACTTTCCTTCAGGAATGGCACAACAGAGAAAGCAAAGAGCAACTGTGAAAAAGAGGCCATTGGATGGCAGTCGCGGGGGATAGGGGCAGGTGAGTATGCTTCTATTTTATGTTTGAAACCCCTAAATTCTAGGAAACTCACAGGAAAAAAATGCATCAAAAAACACAAAGGGAAGGTGTAGAACTACTTTATATTCTGATCCCAAAGAGATAGCAGCAGCAGTATACAGATAGAGCTGGAGGGAAGATGTATAATTACAATATATCCTGATCCCATATAGACAGCAGCAGCAGTATACAGACAGAGCTGCAAGGAAGATGTATAACTTCAATATATACTGATCCTATAGCGATAGCAGCAGTATGCAGATAGAGCTGGAGGAGAGGTGTATAACTACATGTTCCTGATCGTCCTCCAGCAGCACAAATGAATGGGTTAACAGGACCTCCCTAACCCAGAGTTTTCCACTGGAGTACCCCTTTAAGGCCTGCTGTTCGTCCTCCAGTTGCCTCTTGGGACCTGGGCTTGGTCCTGAATGCCTTGGCTCCCTTTGAACCTATTGAAGTGATTGATCTTAGGTGGCTATCGCTATTGTTTCTTATTGCTGTAACTTCGGCTAAAAGCGTTGGCGAGCTGTAGGCTCTACCCTCCAGAGAACCTTATCTTCAGATTCTGCCTGAGGGCATAAAACTAAGGACTATTCCATTTTTCAGTCCTAAAGTTTCTTCCACTTCTAATATTAATAAAGAATCCTTCCTGCCAAGTACTAAAGAAGAGGAGAGGTTTAATCTGTTGGATATAAAGCGAACACTGACCTGTAATCTCAGTCGAGCATCTCGTAAGGAAGAAAATCTCTTATCAGCAATAGAGGCAATAAGGCTTCTAAAGATCCTTACAAGATGGATTCATACTATTGTGGAAGCCTACGCCAGTGAGGGGAATGTACCACCTGAACCTTTGAGGGCGCACTCTACTGGTTCTACCTCTACCCATTCTACCTCTACCCGTTCCACCTCTACCCGTTCCACCTCTACCCGTTCCACCTCTACCCATTCTACCTCTACCCATTTTACCTCTACCCTTTCTACCTCTACCCTTTCTACCTCTACCCTTTCTACCTCTACCCGTTCTACCTCTACCCGTTCTACCTCTACCCGTTTCACCTCTACCCGTTCCACCTCTACTCGTTCCACCTCTACCCGTTCTACCTCTTCCTGTTCTACCTCTACCCATTGTACCTCTACCCGTTCTACCTCTACTCATTCTACCTCTACCCTTTCTACCTCTACTCGTTCTACCTCTACCCGTTCTACCTCTACCCATTCTACCTCTACCCGTTCTACCTCTACTCATTCTACCTCTACCCTTTCTACCTCTACCCGTTCCACCTCTACCCGTTCCACCTCTACCCGTTCTACCTCTACTCATTCTACCTCTACCCGTTCTACCTCTACCTGTTCTACCTCTACCCGTTCTACCTCTACCCTTTCTACCTCTACCCTTTCTACCTCTACCCTTTCTACCTCTACCCGTTCTACCTCTACCCGTTCTACCTCTACCTCCTGGGCAGAAAGAGAACAAGTCTCGTTAATGGAGATCTGTAATGCCGCTTCCTGGTCGTCATCTTCCACCTTCACAAGACACTGCAGGCTGGATATTCAGACCTCGATCTGAACCTTCAGCACCGGACTGTTGTCTGCAGTTTGTAAATATTGATGCCTCCCTTTTGGTTCTGTTAGATCCCTTCTGTGCTGCTGTAGAGACGATGAGGAAAGTGGGTATTTTATTTACCGTAATTCTACTTTTCTTGAGTCCCGAAGGCAGCACAATACCCACCCTATAAAATGTATTTGCATTAATCGGTCTATTTTATTACACAATGTGCTAGGTGTGCGCGGTACCTTTATGGAGCCTCCGGCCCAACCCAGTAATTAATTAATTGATTAATTATTTTTTCTAGGGGATGGTCCTGATCTAGGATGGAAAACTTGAATATCCCTTCTGTGCTGCTGTAGGGAAGATGAGGAAAATAGAATTACGGTAAGTAAAACATCCACTATACATGAGTAAATGTGAGTATAAATGGGTATATATGGGTATATATGGGTATATATGGGTATATATGAGTATATATATATATGGGTATATATTAGCATATATGAGTATATATATGGGTATATATGAGTATATAGTGGTATATATGAATATATATGGGTATATATGAGTATATATGGGTATATTTGGGTATATATGGTTGTATATTAATATATATATGAGTATATATGGGTGTATATGAGTATATAGGGATATATATATATGTGTGGGTATTATATCTGAGTATATAGGGGTATCTATGGATACACACACACACATATATATATATATATATATATATATATATATATATATGGGTATATATGATTATATATGGGTACATATGTGAATATAAGGGTATATAGAGGTATATATGAGTAAATATGGGTATTCATGGGTATATATGTGTATATTTGGGTATATACAGTATGCGTATGTATGGGTATATATACATATATATATATATATATATATATATATATATATATGGGTATATGTGAGTAAATATGGTAATCTATGAGTATATATGGGTACAAATGGGTATATATGAGTAAATATGCTTACATATGAGGAAACATGGGTACATATCAGTATATATGGGTATAAATGGGTATCTATGGGTATATATGGGTTTATATGGGTACATATAGGGGTATATATGAGTATATACCCGACTATTTTCTTGTCCAAGATAAAGTTTAAATGGGCACTGTCAGATCCAAAAACGTTTGATATGTTGTAAAGCATGTATAACCAATAGGTTTTGCATTTGCTTTCATTAGAACATTTTCAGTATTTCATACAGAAAAAGACAGTCAAACAACTGCCCCCCCCCCCCCCCCTGCCTGCTTGGACACATACTAGTCCTGCTGTGTCCAGGCGTCATCACCTATGTCATGGACACACTTCCTTGATTGACATCTGTGAGCGCAGGGCTCCTCCCACTCTCATCTTGTGTCCCGCTACTGTCCGTGAGGACAAGCTGGGAGTTGTAGTTTTGTTAATGCTAGGGGAGATGTGAGCAGACAGCATACTGAGGGAGGGGGCGGAGACCTGCACATTGAGGCCACGCCCCCTCCCTTTGAGAGGAATTCAGACTAGTGAGCTAAATTAAAAGTGTAATAAAAAAATAAATAAAGGTGCTAGACACATAAAAATTAGATGTACATGGTCAGGATTAGATGAACTGGTCCTGAGGGCCACTCCAGTCCTCAAACCGCAAGTTATCAAAGCCACAGCACCAGAAATGGGCGACTCCGTATTTGTGCAAGAGCATGATAAGGGTACACATATAGCCGAACCATTGCACATAGGGAACCAGTAAAACTACAGCTCTTTTGCACACATACGGAGTGGTCCATTTCTGGTGCCATGGCCTAGAGAAGACAGTAGGAGCTCAGCCTCCCCATCCCTGTAGATACAGAAGACAATAGGAGCTCAGCCTCCCTCTTCCTATAGATAGAGAAGACAATGGGAGCTCAGCCCCCCCTGTGGAATGACCTCTTCACGGGTTACAGAGCATGTCTAGTAACCTTTCCCATTCATGAAACTGAGAAATCTACTGTCTATTGCTGTCTATGTCCATGGGGCCTGCAGGAAGACATAACACTTTGGAAAATTGGCAGCCTTCATAATAATGTACTAAAAAATAATAATAATAATTTAAACTAGAAAATAGAAACGGATTAGAAATAAAAAAGAATAACTGGCTCAATTCAGTTTTAAAAACATATATATTCTTGAGTCTCAGTGCGTTATATCCTATAGTTGCAATAAAAACCGCAGAGACTTCACGAATATTACCAACATAGTTAGTACCACAGGTCGGAGCCGCGCTCCAGATGACATCACTCCTCAGCCATTTACACAGAATAAATATTTCTTACTTCCTACTGATTCTGTAGAAATCAAAACAATTCACAATGGACAATTATCAGCGCCATAGAAGCCCCGACCAGAAGCGCCGGCAATAATAATAATTTACATATGGAAAATCTCAGGAACAATTGTTTCCAAATAATGAAAATGTTATTTCAACAAAAGGAAACCCAGTCATTTGTGTGTGAAAAGGCGTCTTTATTTAGAACCTGTTTACGGAAAGCGCGCGGTCTATAGAGACAAAAACATCTCGCGGAGCTTGGAAGTTCGGTATATACGGCATAAATAAAACTAAAAAAGTGATAGTGTTGTAAATGTCTAATTGGGGACTCTATGTCTGTAGAAAACCATGTTTTGAGTACTTATGTGTGTCACACTTAATCGCCATACAGACAAGACACACAAAGAAGAGACCTAGAGCTTGAGTAAAGACTCAAACAAAGACAAAGGACTCTGCCACCGAAAGAGGTCTACGAGATGGAAGCCATGAAAGCCATGATATGGTAGAGCCCAGCAAGCCGGACTGATCACACAGTACCGAACTATGGCTACCCATGACTATACGTTGATGGACAATCCAGCTTTCCTCGGAGCAGAAACGAGATTCTTATATAGATTTGGTAAGAGACACAAAAATGGCATTCCATTTAATTAAGACTAATTTGGATAATTGGGATGGAAATATACCATTTAGATTGGCGAATAAATTTGATAAATATAAAAAAATTTATTATCTCCATATTGAGATTATAGTCTTAGGATATTGTGAGACTTCATTCTACCTGCAGAAGAATCAAGACTCAAAATCTATCAAAGCATTAAATTACTGCTTATAGATAGTGATAGATTCCTACTCGCCAAGTTAAGTGTTATAAGTAAATTTCCCACACAGGAAACTTGCTTCAATTTCTTCCTTCAAAATATAGTCTGGCGAGGTCATACAGTCATAGCCGTAAATGTCGGCACCCCTGAAATTTTTCTAGAAAATCAAGTATTTCTCACAGGAAAGGATTGCAGTAACACATGCAGTAACACATTTTGCCATACACATGTTTATTCCCTTTGTGTGTATTGGAACTAAACCAAAAAAGGAGGAAAAAAGCAAATTGGACATAATGTCACCAAACTCCAAATATGGGTTGGACAAAATTATTGGCCCCTTAACTTAATATTTGGTTGCACACCCTTTGGAAACAATAAGTGAAATCAGTGTCTTCCTATAACCATCAATAAGCTTCTTACACCTCTCAGCCGAAATGTTGGACCACTCTTCCTTTACAAACTGCTCCCGGTCTCTTATTGGAAGGCGCCTTTTCCCAACAGTAATTATAAGATCTCTCCACAGGTGATCAATGGGATTTAGATCTGGACTCATTGCTGACACTTCAGAACTCTCCAGCGCTTTGTTGTCATCCATTTCTGGGGCTTTTTGATGTATGTTTGGGGTCATTGTCCTGCTGGAAGACCCAATATCTCTGACACAAACCCAGCTTTCTGACACTGGGCTGTACAGTGCGACCCAAAATCCATTGGTAATCCTCAGATTTCATGATGTCTTGCACACATTCAAGGCCCCCAGTGCCAGAGGCAGCAAAACAACCCAAAACATCACTGACCTCCACCATATGTTACTGTAGGTACTGTGTTCTTTTCTTTGTAGGCCTCATTCCGTTTTCGGTAAACAGTAGAATGATGGGCTTTACCAAAAAGCTCTATCTTGGTCTCATCTGTCCACAAGACATTTTCCCAGAAGGATTTTGGTTACTCAAGTTCATTTTGGTAAAATGTAGTCTTATTTTTATGTCTCTGTGTCAGCAGTGGGGTCCTCCTGTGTCTCCTCCATAGTGGGGTCCTCCTGGGTCTCCTCCCATAGTGGGGTCCTCCTGGGTCTCCTCCATAGTGGGGTCCTTCTGGGTCTCCTCCATAGTGGGGTCCTCCTGGGTCTCCTCCAGAGCGGGGTCCTCCTGGGTCTCCTCCAGAGCGGGGTCCTCCTGGGTCTCCTCCAGAGCGGGGTCCTCCTGGGTCTCCTCCATAGCGGGGTCCTCCTGGGTCTCCTCCATAGTGGGGTCCTCCTGGGTCTCCTCCATAGTGGGGTCCTCCTGGGTCTCCTCCATAGTGGGGTCCTCCTGGGTCTCCTCCATAGTGGGGTCCTCCTGGGTCTCCTCCATAGTGGAGTCCTCCTGGGTCTCCTCCATAGTGGAGTCCTCCGGGTTCTCCTCCATAGCGTTTCATTTCATTTAAATGTTGAGGGATAGTTCGCGCTGACACTGATGCTCCCTGAGCCTGCAGGACAGCTTGAATATCTTTGGAACTTGTTTGGGGCTGCTTGTCCACCATCCGGACTATCCTGACACCTTTCTTCAATTTTTCTCTTCCGTCCGCGCCCAGGGAGATTATCTACAGTGCCATGGGTTGCAAACTTCTTGATAATGTTGCGCACTGTGGACAAAGACAAATCTAGATCTCTGGAGATGGACTTGTAACGTTGAGATTGTTAATATTTTCCCACAATTTTGGTTCTCAAGTCCTCAGACAGTTCTCTTCTTCTCTTTCTGTTGTCCATGATTAGTGTGGCACACACAGACACACAATGCAAAGACTAAGTGAACTTCTCTCCTTTTTGTCTGCTTTCAGGTGTGGTTTTTATATTGCCCATACCTGTTACTTGCCCCAGGTGAGTATAAAGGAACATCACATGCTTGAAACTATTTTATTTTTCCACAATTTTGAAAGGTGCCAATAATTTTGTCCAGACCATTTTTGGAGTTTGGTGACATTATGTCCAATTTGCTTTTTTCCTCCTTTTTTTGGTTTAGTTCCAATACACACAAAGGGAATAAACATGTGTATAGCAAAACATGTGTTACTGCAATATATATATATATATACAGAGGAGAGGAGATCTATATATATATACAGAGGAGAGGAGATCTATATATATATACAGAGAGGAGATCTATATATATATATACAGAGGAGAGGAGATCTATATATATATATATATATATATATATATATACACAAAGGGAATAAACATGTGTACAGCAAAACCTGTGTTACTGAAATATATATATATATATATATATACAGAGGAGAGGAGATCTATATATATATATACAGAGGAGAGGAGATCTATATATATATATATACAGAGGAGAGGAGATCTATATATATATATACAGAGGAGAGGAGATCTATATATATATATATATATATATATATATATATATATATATATACACAAAGGGAATAAACATGTGTATAGCAAAACCTGTGTTACTGCAATCCTTTCCTGTGAGAAATACTTCATTTTCTTAGGGGTGCCAACATTTACGGCCATGACTGTATATCTCTGCTATCAGTCTTAAAGGAGTACTCCGCTGCTCAGCATTTGGAACAAACTGTTACGAACACTGGAACTGACACCGGGAGCTTGTGACATTATAGCCCCTCCCCCCCAATGCAAGTCTATGGGAGGGGGTGTGGTGACTTGCATTGAGGGGGCGGGGCTATAACGTCACGAGCTCCTGGCATCTGCTCCAGCATTCGGAACTGCTGAGCAGCGGAGTACCCCTTTAATAATCTTACCAAAGTCATGTATAGGAAATAGTCCAGAATGGGGCGGAAGTATATCAAATTTCATCCATGTTTATATCCTTAGATGGATTTGCCCATTGCTGGAGTCATGTGATCTGTAGTTGGTTAGAAGTGGGCGGAGTGTATTTTGCATTCCACATTGATGTCTATAATTAGATATTGATATCATGAGGTTCTTCTGGACACAGTGATGTATAAACCTTTTTCTTATATGATAATCCTCACCTAACCTAATAGCTCATGTTGTATCATAACAAGTTGCTCACTACTCACATGAATTGTTTTCTACTGTTATGTAGTCAATTAACAAACTTATAATGTTTACTAACATATTTAATCAATATTAATTTGCATATATTATTGTGTTTATTACTTATTTATATTTATAACCTTATAAACAATAAATTTGCATACTTTTATAATACCTGTGTATTATTCTATATTGTAAAACTACATCCATAGCCTTAAAGGGGTACTCCGGTGCTCAGCGTTTGGAACAAACTGTTCTGAAAGCTGGAGCCGGGAGCTCCTGATGTCATAGCCCCGCCCCCTCATGATGTAATGCCCTGCCCCTGCCCCTGACAGCCTTCACACCCCCTCCCATAGACTTGCATTGAGGGGGTGGGAGGTCTTCAGGGGGCGGGGCTATGCTGGCACAAGCTCCCGACGCCGGCTCAAGCATTCGGTACAGTTTGTTTCAAACGCTGAGCAGCGGAGTACTCCTTTAATGTCATCCCGTCATAAAAGAACTTGTTGATATCTGAGGATGTCACGACTTCCCCCCCCCCCCCCCCCGCCAGCTTCAAAAGTTCGGAAAAAAATGTTCAGAACGCTGGGGCAGTGGAGTAACCCTTTAAAGGGGTACTTTGGTGGAAATCTTTTTTTTTTTTTTTTTTTTTTCTAAATCAACTGGTGCCAGGAAGTTAAACAGATTTGTAAATTATAGTAAATAAAGAAAAAAGGTGTCCTGCACTCACCGCTTCTATCCAGGTAATTCTGCTCCCATCTCGGGTCACGACTCGAACACGGAGGACATGGGTTGTGGAGCGCTCAGAGGCGACTGCCGGCGGTTTCACGCATAGGAATGCGCTTCAATTTGTAAATTACTTCTATTAAAAAATCTTAATCCTTCCAGTACTTATTAGCTGCTGAATACTACAGAGGAAATTATTTTATTTTTGGAACACAGAGCTCTCTGCTGAATCCCAACCAGAGTGCTCTCTGCTGACATCTCTGTCCATTTTAGGAACTGTCCAGAGCAGCATATGTTTGCTATGGGGATTTTCTCCTACTCTGGACAGTTCTTAAAATGGTCAGAGATGCCAGCAGAGAGCACTGTGGTTGGGATTCAGCAGAGAGCTCTGTGTTCCAAAAAGAAAATAATTTCCTCTGTACTTTTCAGCAGCTAATAAGTACTGGAAGGATTACTATTTTGTAATAGAAGTAATTTACAAATCTGTTTAACTTCCTGGGACCAGTTCATTTAAAAAAAAAAAAAGTTTTCCACCGGAGTACCCCTTTAACCCTTGTATGCACACTTCTAACCTCTGTATATGAATAAACTTTTAGTGCAATGCAATGAAATACATAAGCGTTATTCTCCAGCACCTGAATTCCACAATTCATCCCTAATTATTCCTGTAATTATAAATGTTCCTTATACATGTTCCTTCCATCTGTCGCACCGTCCTATATCCTACCCTAGGAATGATTCTCCGCTCTTCATTTCCCCATTAGCGTCTTCCACTACGATACATTGTAACAAATTGTCTGTTTGTTTCGGATTTTACGCCTGTCTTGTCAAAATGCAGAATCCAATAGATTTTAATGTGATCGCGGCGATAATCTAACATTTGATCTTCGATGTTCGTCGCACAATGACTGTGATGATGTTCAGGACGACACAATTTAACGAGGGAGGAAAAAAACCTCTTTACAAGACTTATTTTCCAACAAGAAGAGCCACAGTTGCCATAGCAGCCACCCACATTTCAAAAATGCAGAAAGCGAAGATTGTGTGTCAAGCGGGAAGAAAAAAAAAACACATTGTTATCCGGCGTTACAGCGAAACGCATTAAATTAGACACGATAATCAGATTTGCATATGGTAGAACTGTAGGACTTTGCCAACACGTTGTTTTCCATCCATCACTGTTCGCGTTAACATGACGGCCCACAATGGTAGTAAAAAAACGTAAAAAATCCCATTAATGGAGGCCGACCGTGACGTCACCGCGGTAATCACGGAGGCAATTTGTATCCTGGAGTCTTCCAAGTGCAGTAGAGATTGTCAGGACAATGTTTTATGTCTCTCAGGACAACGTCAAACTCTATCATCTTGTCTTATCGTTACCTATTAGATGTAAATAAGTGCGTCGGCGGCGGCGGATGTCAGATTGATGGGGCGAGCGAGCGGAGCAGCGCCGGGGCTTGTGCCGCACAATCATAATCCTGCATCTGTGAGACAAGACAGATGTAGATGCCTTATTATCAGCTTTTCTGGATTATTAGGCCTCACTGAAGCAGCAGAGCCGAGTGCGAGCGGCCGTGCGATGTCACATGGTGTTAAGTGCTATAACGCAACACAGACCCTGCGTGCCGCCATACCGTGCCCATAAACAAAGCCAAATCCTTTCAGTACATACTGGCGGCATTGTGAATCATGGAGACTCTCTAAGGCCATGTTCACACAGCGGAATCTCTTCCTTGGGAATATTCTACTGGGAAATTCAATGGGATTCTGCTGCACTGTGCATATGGCGGAATTTTCTCGGCAGATGTTTCCGCGGCAGGATTCTGCTCAGAAATGCACATTGCCAAGTGGACCTATTGCCACCAAAACAAGCAAATGTGCGGACTGTCCGCCAGTATTTTCTGGGTAGACAGTCCGACCGTTTTTGGCCTCAAACCTTCAAAAGCAAGAAGGGCCTATAATTAGGTCACATTCCCGCAGTGTGAAATATAAAAGCAAAAAAAGGCGTTCCCTGTGGAGGATCACACGTGCTGGATGGTAATTATACAGAGGGGGGCACAATGGGCTCTTACCCGCTCCAGTTGTGTACTGGCATACGCAACAATGGACAGCACGGACAAAATATTCATAGCCCCATCTGCAGCCTTCCCGTGAAGATTAAGGAGACCATAGAACTTCGGAGAGACCGGGAATTTTCATGGCGCTGATCGGGGAGAAGTCAATCACGATGCGTACATCAAGATAAAATTCTTTTAATGGTTAAGGTGCAACGCATTTCACTGTGCAGGCACAGCTTCCTCAGGCATCCTGAGGAAGCTGCGCCTGTGCAGTGAAACGCGTTGCACCTTAAAGGGGTATTCCAGGAAAAAAAACTTTTTTTTTATATCAACTGGCTCCAGAAAGCTAAACAGATTTGTAAATTAGTAGCAAGCAAGGGAAGTAAGCTCTCACGACCCGTCCGCACGGCAAATCTCCAATGTAAAATAGAAAACAGCAAGTAGCCAGCAGTAAAGGAACTTCAGGAACATCAAAAAAGCACTCAAACGGCAGTCCATAAAAACAGGAACGCTGAAACATGCATGACGACGTTTCTGGTCTTGCGACCTTTACCTTTGTAAATTACTTCTATTAAAAAATCTTAATCCTTTCAATAATTATCAGCTGCTGAAGTTGAGTTGTTATTTTCTGTCTGGCAAAAGTGCTCTCTGATGACACCTGTCTCGGGAACCGCCCAGTTTAGAAGAGGTTTGCTGTGGGGATTTGCTTCTAAACTGGGCGGTTCCCGAGACACGTGTCATCAGAGAGCACTTAGACAGAAAAGAACAACTCAACTTCAGCAGCTCATAAGTACTGAAAGGATTAAGATTTTTAAATAGAAGTAATTTACAAATCTGTTTAACTTTCTGGAGACAGTTTTTTCCTGGATAGCCCCTTTAACCATTAAAGCTATTTTATCTTGATGTACGCATCGTGATTTACTTCTCCCCCATCAGCGCCACGAAAATTCCCGGTCTCCGCGAAGTTCCATGGACACATTCCCGCAGTGGACATTTTGCAGAATGTCCGCTCGGAAAACCTGAGCAGACATTCCACAAATAGTGTGTGCCACCTGCAACATACATACACTAAAAATGGTGGCATCTCCATAGACGACAATTCATTTCCGGGCGCATTCCACCGAAAGAATTGACGAAATTTGGATTATGCTCGGAAATTCCGTCATGTGAACATGGTCTAACAGTGCTGGTTGGGTTCTAAAAAGCAAAAATGGGCTTCGCCTATAAAAGTCTCCTTTCCTACATCCTAACTGTGGCTCCCAGTACTCAGATACTCCCAGGATTTATGGTAGGACTGAACAGTATAACAAGCAGTCACAGGAAAAACATAGAAAGCATCAAGTTTTGAGCGTGAATATTCGAAATGCAAATTTTTACCGCGAATATTGGCACTTCGCGATTTTGCGAATATTTAGAATATAGTGATATACATTCGTAATGACGAATATTACATTTTTTTTCCAAATATTTATTTAAATATCAGCGCTTCCAGACTGGACACCGATTCCTTCCTTCTTTTAGGTGAAAGATATAATCGCGCATGCGCACTATGCAAATTTTATAACGAATTTTCGCATGGGAAAAAAAAGAGAGAACAAACATAGCGAATATGTGAATTTCGCAAACATAGGACGAATATTTGTCCATATATTCACAAAATATTGTGAATTCGAATTTGGCCCCTGCCGCTTATCACTATCAATTGATACTAGAAGGTAACGTGAACTAGAGCAACTCACCGACAGATGACCGGAAGCGATGGAACAAATGAATAATGATGATGATGGTCGGCGGGAATGAAGAAAAAAAAGACAAAACAGGAACAGATACAGGAGACTGTCACTAAATAACTGTCTCTAATACAGTGTTTCCCAACCAGGGTGCCTTCAGCTATTGCAAAACTACTACTCTCAGCATGCCCGGACAGCCATTGGCTGTCCGGGCATGCTGGGAGTTGTAGTTTTGAAACAGCTGGAGGCACCCTGGTTGGGAAACACTGCTCTAATATTCCCCTAGAACAATTCCCTAAACTCTAACTTGTCAACAAGGGAACCTCACTGACCCTGCAATTTCCCTTTTCTAACCCTCTGCAGCAGAAACAACATGACATGACAATAGGACTTAATTAAAGGGGTACTCCGGTGGAAAACTTTTTTTTTTTTCTTATCAACTGGTGCCAGAAAGTTAAACAGATTTGTAAATGATTTCTATTAAAAAATCTTAATCCTTCCAGTACTTATTAGCTGCTGAATACTACAGAGGAAATTCTGTTCTTTTCTTTTTGGAAGACAGAGCTCTCTGCTGACATCACGAGCACAGGGCTCTCTGCTGACATCTCTGTCCATTTTAGGGACTGTCCAGAGTAGGAGAAAATCCCCATAGAAAACATATGCTGCTCTGGACAGTTCCTAAAATGGACAGAGATGTCAGCAGAGAGCACTGTGCTCGTGATGTCCGCAGAGAGCTCTGTGTTCCAAAAAGAAAGTAATTTCCTCTGTAGTATTCAGCAGCTAATAAGTACTGGAAGGATTAAGATTTTTTAATAGAAGTAATTTACAAATCTGTTTAACTTTCTGGCACCAGTTGATTAAAAATGGAGGCGTACTCCGTTTGCTGTCCGGCCATGCTAGAAGTTGAAGTTTTGCAATATCTGGGGGGCCACAGATTGACCCTATTCTATAGGCACGAAATGTCAAGAAAATGGATACATTACTGAACATATACTCTTTTATTTTATTGTATTAAAGGGGTACTCCGGGGGAATTTTTTTTATTTTATTTTAAATCAACTGATGCAAGAATGTTAAGAAGATTTGTAAATTACTTCTATTAAAAAATCTTAATCCTTCCAGTACTTATTAGCAGCTGTATGCTACAGAGGAAATTATTTTCCTTTTGAATTAATTTTTTTGTCTTGTCCAAAGTGCTCTCTGCTGACACCTCTGTCCGTGTCAGGAACTGTCCAGAGCAGCATAGGTTTCCTATGGGGATTTACTCCCGCTCTGGACAGTTCTTGACACGGACAGAGGTGTCAGCAGAGAGCACTGTGGACAAGACAAAAAAGAAATTCAAAAAGAAAAGAATTTCCTCTGTAGCATACAGCTGCTAAAAAGTACTGGAAGGGTAAAGATTTTTTAATAAAAGTGATTTACAAATCTGTTTAACTTTCAGGCACCAGTTGATTAAAAAAAAACCTTTAAATTAAAACCTAAAATGAGGAGGTAGGAACAAGGGCCAGAATTAAAGAACTAGAGACACATTAGAAATGTGAGGTACAGAAAATATGTTATAATCCGCACAGAACTGCATGAAGCAGGGGCATTTATACAAAGGCTAGGTCATAGAAACCCCATTCTAAACAATTAAGGGCAGTCCGAGTCCAGAACAGAAATTAGCTACGGGACAGGCCCCAACCGCGCGCCCCAAATAACTGGTAGACCCGAGTTCTATGAAGATATAAAGAAAGAAGATCCGGCCGCACCTTCACATCCAATACAGGGAAAAAACCAACTGCATTCGTAATTAGCAACGCTGCCATAAATACGGAGCTATTCTTCCCTAGAACTTATGCAATACATCTCCTGTTTATATACTATATAGCGTGAACAGAACATGCAACTTTTATTTGGGGGGGGGGGGATTTATACTAAATGTAGAGGCATAATAAGCCCCGCGCACCTCTTTGGGGGCCCGACTACAGCTACATACAATATGGAGCCATCATATGGCCATGTATATGATTCCTTTATGGGATCCTACCATCCAAAAACATTTAGCGTTCAGAATTGTGCTTCCACAAAGTGTTGGATTGGTGCGTCTTGGGCCCCAGGGGAAGCAGTTGTGAGGGCCCACACTCCATCTAGCCAAAAGTTTTGATCGGTCAGGGCAGGGGCGTTGCTAGTGGGGGGCTAAATAGGATGTACAACAACAAAAAACGTGGTCTCAAATGGCTGGAGGTGCTCAACCCCAAATGCGGTTGTGCATTTATACTGGGGGAGCAGATCCTGCCCTTGTAGTCCGTTGCTAGGGGCGATCCCCAGTATAAAAATGCATAGAGTGGAGGATGCCTGCAGCGGACTACAAGTGCCACAATAGAATCCTACACCAGATAGACGGTGCGGATGTAACAATTAGAATAATACAGGAATATGGGTCACTACTGTGGTAGATGTAACAATGACATTTTCTATCCCTCAACACTGATGTTAAAATTGAGACATTCGCCAGTATATCCTTATATGAAGGATACACCAGAGCCCGCACACCAACACCAAGGTTTCTCAAAATGGCGCGGGACCTAACGCTAACCTACCTGTGCGTGATAAGCAAAACAGGGGCCAGAGAGCAATTACGGCAGCATTAGGTCGTAATTACGGCAGCATAATTCCGTAATTGCCTACTGGCCCCTGTTTTGCTTATCACGCACAGATAGGATTAGTGTAGGTCCCGCGCCATTTTGAGAAACCTTGGCGTTGGTGTGTGGGCTCTGGTGTGTCCTTCATATAAGGATATACTGGCGAATGTCTCAATTTTACCATCAATGTTGAGGGATAGCCAATGTCACTGTATACATCTACCACAGTAGTGACCCATATTCCTGTATTGTATTATTAATTAGGCCGCAGCCCCGGGCCTCTGGCTACTGCTGTTTAGTTTTTATTGCCTCTGCTTCCCAGACAGCGGTGACTTCTAGGAAGTGACTTGATGCTCCTGGCCCCTCTCAGCTCCGCTGTTCTCCCGCCCTCCGCGCCTAGCCGCAGTCTCAGAAGATTTCTACCTCTCAGGCTCGGCGCGGAGTGCGGGAGAACAGCCTCTCCTCGCGGCAGACTGACTTTACTCGCTGCAGATTTATGGCGCATGTCCCTAAGGAATAAAAAAGAAAGAAAAAAATGCACGATGTTCCCTCTTTATTTGCTACCAGCCAGGAAGAAGAAAAAAGATTTAAAAAATATATAACCCCCCAATAAAAATAAAAATTGTCACCTTTTTTTCCACAAAAATAAATGTAAAAAAATTATTACAAAAAAAAGACAAAAACATATATATCTGGTACTGTCACATGCGTAAATGTGCGATCTTTAAAAATATAATGTTTATTATCCCATGAGGTCAACGGAGTAAACCTAAAAAAATTCCAAATGCTGAAATTGATGATTTATGATCACATGACATCAACCATTGCTCTTAGAGGTATTACCAACATTTATAATGATCCCCTATCCACATGATAAGGATAGCTAGGTGAGGTCTGCCGGCTGGGACACCCACCGATCACCAGAATGGAAGAGTAATGTCCCTGATAATGCTTCATGCACTCTCTTACGGGCTCAGGGTAGGGTTAGGGGGCATGATTGAGCTTTGGACTCTAGCCCTGGGTCTTTGGAGACCTGGCAGTGCCCCTGGGTCAGGGTCTGAGTGTTCAAACCCCAGACGACTTGACTGCCCAATTATAGCTACATACAAAGTGGTCCCTATGTGGACTAAAAATAGTAAAAAAAATTGTAAATATTCTTTATACAGCTGAGTATAAAGAAAAAATACATTAGCATCAGAAAGGGGACAATTGTATCCTCTTAAAGGGGTACTCCGCCCTATACGTGCTATCCCCTATTCAAAGGATAGGGGATAACATGCCTGATTGCGGGGTGTCTGGCTGCATTGATCCCCCTCAATTTCCGGGCCGGCACTGTGGCTCTACAGTTACAGAAGCCTGGGGCTTCCGTGATCGTGATGTCACACTGCGCCCCCTCCATTCATGTCTATGGGAGGGGGGGTGGCAGCTGTGTCCACTAGTCATCCAGCACTGCACAGAGTTCACTCCGTGCACCGGATGTCTGGGGTGCCGCGGTCCCCAGCAGTTGTGTAGTTCTTTCCAGTCTGACCACAGTGCTCTCTGCTGACACCTCTGTCTGTGTCAGGAACTGTCCAGAGTAGGAACAATTCCCCATAGAAAACCTTTCCTGCTCTGGACAGTTCCTGACATGGACAGAGGTGGCAGCAGAGAGAACTGTGGTCAGACTGGAAAGAACTACACAACTTCCTGTGAAGCATACAGCAGCTGATAAGTACTGGAAGGATTAAGATTTTTAAAAAGAAGTAATTTACAAATCTGTTTAACTTTCTGCCATCAGTTGATTTAAAAACATTTATTTTCTACCAGAGTTCCCCTAATGAAGCAGCAGAGCGTATGCTTGGCCACTACTCACTTTATTCTGTATGGGGCATCCAAGGGTAGAAAGTATATTGCTACCGCTCTACTCATTTAGGAGACCGAGACTCTGTTCTTGTGATTGGGGGAGGGGGGTCCCAGTAGTCAGATACCCACTGACCACATACTATCAGTGTTATATGAAAATTTGTGTTATGGGTGGCCAACCCCTTCAAGTTCTACAATTCTTCATGATACCAATGAGATAGGTATAAAACTATCCGTCATATAAGATAGGGATAGGTATAAAACTATCCGTCATATAAGATAGGGATAGGTATAAGGCTATACTTCATATAAGATAGAGATAGGTATAAGGCTATCCTTCATATAAGATAGAGATAGGTATAAGACTATCCTTCATATAAGATAGAGATAGGTATAAAACTATCCGTCATATAAGATAGGGATAGGTATAAGGCTATCCTTCATATAAGATAGGGATAGGTATAAGGCTATACTTCATATAAGATAGAGATAGGTATAAGGCTATACTTCATATAAGATAGGGATAGGTATAAGGCTATCCTTCATATAAGATAGAGATAGGTATAAGGCTATCCTTCATATAAGATAGGGATAGGTATAAGGCTATCGTTCATATAAGATAGAGATAGGTATAAACTATCCTTCATATAAGATAGGGATAGGCACAAGGCTATCTTTTATATAAGATAGAGATAGGCATAAGGCTATCCTTCATATAAGATAGGATTTGGCATAAGGCTATCCTTCATCTAAGATAGGCATAGGCAAAAGGCTATCCTTCATTTAAGAAAAGGACTATTGATAGTATTCAGAATATTGGACAGACCAGATGGGCCGAATGGTTCTTATCTGCCGACACATTCTATGTTTCTATGTCATTTCCTTCCTCACCTTGTAGAGTGTAACCCCTCGGGGGCGGGCCCTCTTTCCCCAGCCGTCACTCATTTATTCAGTGTTTATTCTACTTATGTTGCAGATTTGTAGATTCATTTCTTTTAATGTAGCAGAAGTAAAATCACCAGTGAATCCTCGGCAACATCCTTATGTGATTTCGTATATAAAAAAGGAATAAAACTCACTGAAGATTTTAGCGCCCCACAGACGGTGACTATTAACCCCTTTATAGTGTCATCCCGATAGCTATGAACAAACTAATTTAGAATCGGCGATCCTTCCCGTCTCACTCTCTGCCGTCACCACTTGTACCAGGCTCTTAAGATTTCAATCAAAATGACATTTTTCTGGCGCGGCGCCCTCCACAGCGATCATTAATGTCATTTTCAGTTCTGCTGATAAAGTGGAACGGCTCAATTTCAGGGGGTAATTTCCCATGTAACGTTTTTTAAGAAAGAGATAGGAATCTCTCAGACTTTGATCACGTATTGCTGCCACGGTATGACCAAGGTGTGGTCATGATACAGCTGAAATTACACCTCCAAGCAGTATTACTGTCAGTCAGTGCTGTTGTCACATTGTTAAGAGTCTCACAGTTTCCCAGTAGAGATCCTGATTCTAATAATATGTTGGTTGTCATATTGCTGCAGTGTTGCAGAGTACCCCTTTATGGAGAAATTTCATTAAAATTGCAGATTCCCATTAGAATTTTTCATTCTGTTACACGAGAGATTGTGCAGCACACATTCCGGTGCACCGGCAGCTTCTATCTGGCCCGTTCAGATCTCGGCGTTATTATCCGGACGCCTGCGCTGGGATTTCTCAATGATTTCTCTGCACCTATAGCCGGCAGCACCTGTTCTGTCATGTCCGGGTGAGGATCTGGTTTGGAAAATAATTTTGTAGTCACACAGTGTAAATCTCTTTGGTTCTTTCAAGGAGCAACAATGACACATGAAACGTAAGCTCCGAACTGGGTCTTTTAAATGAAATATCAGGAGATTTGCATAAATTCTGAGAACTATCTGGGACACATTAATAGGATGAAGATTTGCATGTGTGAAAATGTTGCCATTGGTGCAAAAAAGGCTCTAGACTTCCACAGTTTGCATCACAAAGAAGGCAGCAAACCCCAGAGATAAATGGCAGTGATATTGCCATGACCAAGGGTGGACAAGGAGAGTGAGCCCTAAGCTGTCCCTAGAATCACTCTCCCTGCCTACTTGCCCATCCGCCCTAAATGGCGGATCGACAACTAGGAGACGGTCCCTCCCTGCGCTAAAGGGCAATGGGTGTAAAGGTACAAAAATAATGCAGTACATAGTCGGGGACAGGTCAGAAACATAACTGGGGGGAAAAAAACAACAACCAGATAAACCAAGCAGGATATAAATATACAAACAGGGCAGGATATAGTGTACTAACATACAGTTCAGAAACTGGAATCAAGATAAAAGGCAGATATGAATAACAAGACTAGATATGGAATAAGTATACAGCAGAAAACCAGGAGATGCTGGGGATGAACAAAATAACTGAATGTCAAACACTAAACAGGTCAGGAGGCATAGAACACAGTTCACACTGGACACTGAACAAAGAACAATCTAAAGTCCCCACTCCAAACATAGAGGGACATCAATACTAACTCCCGATAGACTTCTAGCCAGCGGGCACACTCCACTGTGTGATCAGAATGCTGTCATAGAAAGAAACAGATATATAATTCATGGAACACTGGACTGAGAACCAGATGAGTCTGAATAGACTTTACAAAAGCCAAACTCCAAAACATGGAGGAATATAGGTCAGGATACAAAACAGGAAAAAAGTAACCAAACTCCACAACATTAAGGAATACGGGTCAGGACTCTAAACAGGAATACTAACTGCACACCACGGGTACAAGCAAGACTCACAGCATGAACACAGACTAAGTTATAGCAAGGTACTAAAGCACAACGGAAATACTAGAAGCCGAAAGATGTAACCATGCCAACTAAAATCAATATCTTAAACAGGAATCAACCATGCTTGAAACTCAGACAAACAGACATAGCAAAGGTAAAACTAATAACCAGCAGCCAGAGTACCAGCAGAGCTTGGGTTTACATAGCCCCACCCGAGTTCTCATTGGCTAATAGGATTAACTATTCCCTAGCCAGGGAGAATAGCAGAGAAAACAGTTCATAAATAAAAACAAAGCCTGAACAGGGCCTAAAAAGGAAAAATGCAAAAACACAAAAACGGACATTGCAGGTATGTTATATAAGGGCTCCCAGACACCCAACAGCTGTGAGACGGCATCAAGAACAATAGAAAATCCATTTTGTGCAGCAGATTTCATGTTCTTCACATTATGCAGCAGCAATTTATCTTTTTTGCAACAATGAATTTATTTGAAGTTTGATTCTGGTAACCAAGGAAACAAACAAAGGTTCTAACCTGTCCAGTCCTGCACCGAAACTACATCAATGACGTTACATACAACCACATGACCTCTGCAGCCAACCTCTGGACTGGTAACACTAACCCTCACTGTGATTGGCTGTCACATAGATTTACATGATGTCATCGCTGAAGGAAAAGTAAAAAATTAAAATAAAAAATTAGCTCCAATGAATCATGAACTGGAGTGTCGGGGGATTGAACCGGGGAGTAAACTTTGTTTTATCACTTTATAACATTTTCATTATGTCACTTAAAAAACTCTCAGACAAAACCCTTTTATTATGGTTTCCAGGGAGATGCTAAATAAATGACATTAAAAGAATTCATTCTCTTCACTTTCATAGCCAAAAATACTGTAAGCTTTCTGTCAGCATCACAAATATTATATATAATAAAAAATATATATAATATATTACACAACATTTTTTATATTATATAATAAAAATATATGTATAATATATTATACAAAATATTATATATTATACAATAAAAATATACATAATATATACTGCTAAATATTATATATTATACACAAAAAAATATATATCATATATTATACAAAATATTATGCATATGTTGCAGACAGCGCTGTGGTCAGACTTGCTGACCGCAAGTGCATCCATGTCCCTGCTGCCAGTGCTGCTGCGGTTCGCATCCCGTGAACGCATGCCACCACCGGGTCTCCCCGCACCTCCTGGCTGTTCTGTCTCTTCCGTTCCCCATGTCTGCCACGCGCGCCCCCGCCTCCTAGGGCACGCACGCGTGACTCTTTAAAATATAATTGGCCAGCGCACCATTGATTAGTGTTTGTCTCATTTGACCCTATTTAACCCAGCACTTCCTATAATCCTTGACGGATCTTTGTGCCTAGTTTGCCTAAGAGAAAACGTTTACCTGTGTCTTGCCTTGCCGTGTATCTGACCCCTTGCTATGTATCCTGACCTTGCTCCTGTGCCGCCTGCCTTCTGACCTTCCTGCTACGTGACCTGACCTTGCTTCATTGCCGCCAGCCCTGACCTTCTGCCTGTCCTAACTTTGTCTGTGCCTCTACCTTCCAGTGCCACGTTATATCTCGGCTGCCTGAGGGGACGAGTTGTACCAGGGGTAGTGACCTAGGTGCCGCCTGCTGAAGCAAGTCCATTCCACTTTGCGGTGGGCTCTGGTGAAAACCAGTGGCACCTTCGACTCTGCTCCCTGGTACGGCCCACGCCATCTTCCTCACAGGTCAGTGGATCCACCTTACCGCAGCCATAAAAGCATAGTACCTGGTGAGTCGACGGGCCACACAGTGCTAGTCCGGGATAGATACAGTAGAAAGCCTCCTGCAGCTGGATCCCAAGGACTAGGTCATACCCTGGCGGTGTACCGTCAATTGGACACTATCAGAACCCTAGTCAGTGTGGGAGGTCTCAAAGCTAAGTGTTAAGTCCCAAGTCTGCAACAAGTAAAGTCAAGTGGATGTAAAATATTACAAGTCCAACCAAGTCTACAGGGCTCCCAAGGGTTACTCTGCATCTTCAATCAAGCTATAAGAAAAAACTGGTACATGTTTGAAGCCGATCCTGACTTACGCATGGTAGCTAGTTGAAAACCTTTGATTAAATATAGGAAGAATTTTACGATCGGAGACAAAGTTAAAAAAAATTAAAAGAAATTAAGCATTCCAAGAATTGGTTAGCCAGATTCGGTCCGAGAGGATATTGTCCGGTTCTTATAACTACTGCAGCATGAACATATCCTCCAAGTTTGTTCAATTGGGTGGATATGCGCATGATCAGAAGCAGTTGATTGCAAGCCGCACGTCTTATGTGGTTTATGCTTTAGTCATCAGACAATTACAAATATTCCTTCCAAACAGGTAAAGGAGCCCCTAAATGAATCACTCACATAAAAGAAGGACATAACAATGATGGTGATTAATACTCCGTCTATGGGAGGCGATAGGCACAATCTGTTACTTTGTTGCAAAGCTAAAAGGATCTTAAAACTGGAAGCGCACGGTCCTCTGGGACTGAACAATCGCAACGATCTAAGTTTGTTTTGGTAAAAAGTCAGTAAACACTGATAGGGTTATCTTTTCTTTATATCTTGCTTATTATGATTGATGTTTTTATGTCTGATATCGGTGTATTATATACACCGTATTTTTCGCCCTATAGGACGCACCGGCCTATAAGACGCACCCAAATTTAAAGCTGCAAAATCTAGAAAAAAAAAAAGATTCTGAACCCAACAGTGATCTTCAACTTGCAGACCTCCAGATGTTGCAAAACTACAACTCCCAGCATGCCCGGACAGCCGTTGGCTGTCCGGGCATGCTGGGAGTTGTAGTTTTGCAACATCTGGAGGTCCAAAGGTTGAAGACCACTGGTATAGGAGGTAATACTCACGTGTCCCCGCCGCTCCGGACCTGTCACCGTTGCCCTGGATGTCGCTCCATCGTGTCCCCGCCGCTCCGGACGTCTTCTTCCCCGGGATCCACGCTCTCCGTCGCCGTCATCACGTCGCTAGGCACGCCGCTCCTATTGGATGACGGGACGGCGTGCGCGATGACGTGATGATGTCGAAGGAGGGCGCCGGCCATGCAGGGGATCCCGGCGCGGAGCAGACACCGAGGAGGCAGGTAAGGTCCCTCCCGGTGTCCTGTAAGCTGTTCGGGATGCTTGATTTCACCGTGGCGGTCCCGAACAGCCCGACTGAGCAGCCGGGTTAGTGTCACTTTCACTTCAGACGCGGCAGTCAGCTTTGATCACCACGTCTGAAGGGTTAATACAGGGCATCACTGCGATCAGTGATGTCTTGTATTAGCCACGAGTACCGGAGATTGATGGCCGCAGGGACCGCCGTGATAGGTGTGTATTCGCCGTATAAGATGCACCAACTTTTCTTGGGGAAGAAAAAGTGCGTCTTATATGGCGAAAAATACGGTAGATTAGTTCAGCAGGTTTGCTAACAGGTGTTTTGTTAACCTAGTCAGGTGTTTTAGTAGTTAAAGGGGTACTCCGCCCCTAGACATCTTATCCCCTACTCCGCCCCAGATATCCGATGCACAGAGAGAACTTCGATGCCTGGCGATGCAGGGCGGAGGCTCGGGATGTCATGGACACGCCCCCACTCCTGACGTCACAGACACGCCCCTCAATGCAAGTCTATGGGAGGGGGCGTGAAGGCTGTCACGCCCTCTCCCATAGACTTTCATTGAGGGGGCATGGCAGTGACATCACGAGCCTCCGCCCTTCATTGCCAGTCATCCGGCATGGAGCAAATTTCGCTATGTGCATCGGATGTCTGGGGTGCTGCAACAGAGATTGCGGGGATCCTTCGGATAAAGGATAAGATGTCAAGGGGAAGAGTACCCCTTTAAATACTTACCTGACGTGCTGACGACATATGCTTGAGAAAGTACACTGCGTCGTACGAAGCAATTATTGCGTTCCTTCCCCTGTCTGTCTGCACCGTCTCCCGCTGTATGTCGTGTCTGTACTAAGGAATATGCCACAATAAAAGTTGAAGACATTGGATGGTGAGTGCCATTGGTTCATTATCTCTCACTATGATGGTTTGATATTGTGATCCATACAATAGAGCACCACAATTCAGACACTCACACAGAAGACTCCAGCTGAGTATAGTCCTCTGAGCTGTGACCTGTTGATTAGTCATACTAGGAGTGCCAGACCATTCTCCTCCTGGATATTACTCTATTCTGTGCTGTAAGGATTGGAACAACTACTCCTGCCTCAGTTATCCGTAACCTGACATCGGCGTATTTATCATCCCGTGCCTGGCCCAGGAGAAGCTATCGGAACCTCAGACTGCGTAGGTTAACGCTGCCCTGGCATCACGTAGTGATACATCTTTGCCCCCCTGAGTCACTTACCACAGTCTGTCCAATTCCCCATGGCTGCCACATTAGGATAAGTGACCAGTCAGTTCTTGAAGTTGATGTCGAAAGGAGGAAAAATGGTAAAGAATCTCAGCGAGTGTGACCAGGGCCGAATAGTGATGGGTAGACTCGAGGGTCAGATCATCTCCAGAATGGTCAAGCTTGTGGGTGTTTCTGGTATGTAGTGGTTTGTACTGACTAAAAGTGTCCAAAGAAGGACAACCAGGCCCTGGGGACAGGACCATGAGACCAAAGCTTATTTATGGGTGGGGGTGAAGACTAAACCATCCAGTCTGTTCCCACAGAAGAGCTGCTGTAGAGCAACTGCTGGAAAACTTCCCGCTGGCTATGACAAAAAGGAGTCAGATCACAAAGGACATCACAGGTAGGACAAATGGGGAACAGTGTCATGGGTGCCCAGTGTGTCTAGGAAGTGATGACTAGCACGTCTGGTCAGACTCATCTCCACGGGAAGGCAACCCACCCCCCCCCCCCATGAGGCTGATGCCAATTTGACGCACAAGAAAGGCAAAATTCCTTCCCGATCCAGAAAGACATCAGAATAAATCCCTGCAGCAACGTTCTATTCCGATAAATCTAGAATCTATAACCTGTAATTTTATTACTCTCTAGAAAAACATCCAGGTCCCTTGAACTTGTTTATTGAGTCATCATAACATTGTGTGGAGAGAGCTCCATAGCCTTACTGCTCTTACAGTAAAGAATCTCTGTCTGTGATGATGGTGAATCCTTCTTCCCTCTAGATGTAGAGGATGCCCCCTTATGGTCACGGGGCTAGGTATAGAAAGATCACTAGAACAATCTCTGTACTGTCCATTAATATATCTGTACATTGTGATCAAATCCCCCTAAGATGTCTTTTCTCTAAACTTAATAGCCCCAAGTGATAACCTGTCTTAGTCCTGTAATCCCCCCCTCCCCCCCCCCCCATACCAATATTATCTTTGTCGCCTCCTCTGCTCCTACTCCAGTTCAGTCATGTCCTTCTTATATACAGGTGCCCAGAATCGGACACAATACTCCATATGTGGTCTGGCTAATGATTTATACAGAGGTAACTATGTCCTTATCACGAGCCTCTATGCCTTTCCATACATCACATGACTTTGTTAGCCTTGGCAGCTGCTGCCTGGCACTGAGCACTATAGTAGAGTTTACTGTCCACCAGTCCCCCAAGTCCTTTTCGGCAGAAGTTTTACGTAATGTCTTTATTGTAGACACAATTGTACATTTTGTTTTTCACCTGACATTTCTCCACATTAAACTTCATTTGCCATGTCTGTGCCCGAGCCTCCAGCTTTCCAAGATCCCTCTATAATATTATATTATCATCCTCTGTGGTGATCACCTGACCCAGTTTAGTGCCATCTGCAAATATAGAAATTCTACTACGTAATTCCTCTACAAGGTCATTAATAAACATATTGAAAAGAAGTGGACCCAGTACTGCCCCCTGTGGTCCCCACTAGTAACTGTCACCCAACCAGAGTAAGTTCTATTGATACTCACCCTCTGCTTCCTGTCACTGACCAGTTATAACCCATTTACATATATCCCACACCCAGCTCTACATTTTATGTACTAACCTTTTATGCAGAACAGTATTAAATGCCTTAGGTTGGGTTCACGTCTTGTTTTGAGCCTTTGATGCACAGAAATGATTTCGGAAGCTCAAATTTGCTGAAATGGTATCTGTGCACAGACAGGTATGGAGCCATTAACTTCTATGGGATAGCGGACCCGATCCTAGTCAGCTACTGACTACAATCTAGTCATTTTTTCAGCGTGTCTAATTTTTTACACGGACTGAAAATCGTGATCAGCCGTTTTGAGCGTCTGAAATCCTATCTGTTCATTGGGCTCAAATCGTGATGTGGACCCAGCCCTAGAAAAGTCCAGATATAGAACATCCACTGCCTCACCCCGGTCTAATCTAGAACTGACCTCCTCATAGATAATCAGATTAGTCTGACTGATCCCTCATACACCCCACACCCCAGTCCAATCTATACCTGACCTCCTCATAGATGATCAGATTATACTGACTGATCCCTCATATATCTCCCCCCCACAATCTATACCGGACCTTCTCATAGATAATCAGATTAGTCTGACTGATCCCTCATACACACCTCACCCCGGTCTAATTTAGAACTGACCTCCTCATAGATGATCAGATTAGTCTGACTGATCCCTCATACACCTCACGCCGGTCCAATCTATACCTGACCTCCTCATAGATGATCAGATTAGTCTGACCGATCCCTCATACACACCTCACCCCCCCCCCAATCTATACCTGACCTCCTCATAGGTGATCAGATTAGTCTGACTGATCCCTCATACACCTCACGCCGGTCCAATCTATACCTGACCTCCCCATAGATGATCAGATTAGTCTGACCGATCCCTCATACACACCTCATCCCGGTCCAATCTATACCTGACCTCCTCATAGATGATCAGATTAGTCTGACCGATCCTTCATACACACACCTCACCCCTCCAATCTATACCTGACCTCCCCATAGATAATTGGATTAGTCTGACAAGACTGATCCCCTATAAACCCATGTTGGTGCTGTGTCAGAAGGTTATTTTCATTGAGATATTCCGGAATAGCGTCTCTCAGAAACCCCTTATATATCTTACCCACAGCAGATGTTAAACTTACAGGCCTGTAGTTCCCAGGATCTTTTTTTTAACCTATTTTTATATATTGGTAGCACATTTGCTAAGCGCTAGCCCAATTCCTGTCATTATAGAATCTTTAAATATAAGGACCCTGGGATGCATGCCACCTGGGCCCGGTAATTTGTGTGTCTTAATATTACTAAGGCGGCACAGCACTGCTTGTTGGGTTAAACAGGTGAGATTTGCTGGAGAATTTACATGATCCCTTCCTCTGTTATCTGACATTGGATCTTCTTGTGTAAATACAGTAGAGAAGACAAAATTTAGTAGATTGGCCTTTTCCTCATCCTCCTCCACGATTACACCCAGATTACTTCTTAAGGGGCCAACCTTTTCAGTTTAAAGTTTTTATTATTTATGTTGCAATTTTTGCTAATTTTATTTCTTGTTTACAGAATTTATTCTTCTCCTTATACTTTTTTAACGCCTCCCCACTACCTTCTTGTCTTAGTAGTCTATAGGTTTTTCTCTTATCATCCCTGCATCCTTAACTGTTTTGATTAGCCAAATTGGTCTTCTTCTATAAAAAAAAAAAAGATTCTGAAAATCCTTGAAATAAAATGAGTTTTTTTCTGCTATATTGCAATTCAAGAGTGCACAAAGGTCTTATTCATACTCCATCTTCTCCTCATATAAGAGACAGTGGTACAGCCAGACCCCGTCCTCTGATCGTCTTAGTTTTGGCCCCAGATATTCCAGATAGAAAAAAAGACTGCTGCCGTGTAAATCCATTGTGATTCTTTCCGCGGTTGTTGGTTGTGCTGTGAGCTGCGGTGTAATAACCTTGTGCGGTATAGTCTATAGAATTTACAGCTGGACGGACACTGATCCAGCACTTTATGTGGTTGTTCTGCCCCTTGTGTCCGTCTCGTATTGTTCCCATCAGTGCAGTTATACCGGCGGATGCCCCCGTGTCCTCCATAGATATAAATCTCTTGGTATATTACCATTCTGTATCACTGCAGTGAGTTTTATTACAGCTAATACCTGTTCATCCTCTGATCCATTAAGAGGACGATGCCAAGGGCTATTAATCCTATGAAATGTTTCCATGTAATGTAATGAAGAGTCCGGAGCGCCAGAGAGACCGTCCAAGTGCGGAGAGTCAGCACAATTCACACCTCCAAAACCCGTCTGCAGCCGATGGAGTTGTGACCAGCAGTTTTGTCTCCTCTAGACTTTCTATAAGGCGAAAAACATTCCTGGTCACCTTCACTGCGGCCTCAGACAACACAAACTACCCTGGAGTCATTATAGCGGATCAGTTCTGTACATGATCTATGTCACTCAGTATTTGTAGATATAGGGGGAGATGAATCAGGACCTGTCAGGTAGATGTCACCTAACGTGTCTTGTCCACTACTCAGGTCTGTTATGTATTGTACTGTAATATGTATTGTCAAATGCACTTTTATGCTCGTTACGTCCTTAAAACATAACTTGTCTGTGCAGGAGGATGCTTAGGAGATCACATGACTACTTCAGCCAATTAGAGCTTCATCCCTGCCCGCCAAAGAGGAAGGAGCTAGTTAATAGTGTAAAGGAGAGGAGAGTGAGTGGTGGTCACCTTCAGACCTCTGCTGTGGACCTGCCACTCACCACATGAGGACAGGCCTAGGAAATCCAGCTGCTGCATCAATCTGTTCCTGAATGACAACAATGGTCACAGGACCCCGCCAACCAGGTCGTCCAGCAAATCTGTCTTTCAAGTTCAGACCCAAGTCCGCAGTGGGGAGAAGAGCCAAGTGAGCCTACAGACCATTTACAAAAGAAGAGGAAATGGGAGAGAAAGCCTCAGGCAACTCTGGTTCACAAGTCTAAGTCCATCCTTACACAGGATTCCTAAGTGAAGAGCAGAGTCAGTGTTTGTTATCTCCAAAGTCTACTGCAAGTTACTCAGTGAAGCTACAAAGCCCAGCCTAAAATATAATTCTGTTGAGCAAGAAGCTAGTCAGCAAGGACTACATAGTCCCATAGTGTCTAGAAGAAACTGTGATTCGTAAATAATCCTTCAGTGAACTTTGCATTGATTATTGAACTGTTCCTACAAATTCCTGAGAAAAGTTTAAGTAGTTTCCATAACCCTGCATCTGTGGTCTTTATTGCCTGAGCGCTTGGCCCAGGAAGCTGCTATCCATGGAGTGTGGAGGTAAACACTATCCTGGCACCACAAACTCTATCCTTGTCACTCCACTACACTACACTTCATTATATATGCCACCTCCAGTTAGTCTACCACACAACAACAAAAAAGGAAATTATACATCTCCCACATAATCCCCACATCCCCCTTCCACTGCACTTAACCCATAAAAGTCACTTTCCAGATAAGGGTGCATTCACACCAACGTTCGTTAATATGGTCTCCAGATCCGGCTGGGGGGGAGTGAAAATCGGGCACTTCCATACCCCAGCTAGACCCGTCCCGCATCTCATTCATTTGCATGAGCCGTCTGGAGTCAGATAGGGACTTTGGTTGGCTTATTCTTGCTCCGCATCTGGTTTTGTGATCAGACTTAAAACCAGAGTATACCATGGTTTTAGGTCCGGTCACAAAACCGGATACGGGGGGAAAAATGAGCCGAATGGAGTCCCCCCAGCCGGATCCGGAGACAACAAACCGCGGTGTGAATGCACCTTTAGTGTACTGGTGCACCATTATGCTTTTACAGGTCACAGTGTAAATAGAAAACCACTGGCCATTGTTCATCACTTCTATATTCACAGACGCCTCATGACTAATATATGGGACAAACCATTGGATATGAATATGGGGTCTCTGATTGTATTGGACCATGATGATATGATAAATATCTAATACCTCCTCTGTTGTCACATCGTGATATATATTATTTGTGAGAAGAGAGACGGGAGTATTTATCTGTGTTTTTATTCCTCGTCCCTCTGCACTGATCCCTGAAGAGTTGTGCCGCCCCATAAGGCGACACAACGAAACACGTTGGATACTGTTGCATTTCTATATGTTTGCATGGTTTATGTGATCACCAGATAGTTTCCATAATTGTGCATTACATGGACTACACTCACAGGTACCTAATAGGAGGTTATTGTGAGTTAGCATAAGGTACGTTCCTCCAGACGGCCCCCACATCATATATCTCCATCGTCCCTGCCCAATTAGGGTGAGATAGGAGGTTCCGGGGGCAGGGTGACCCTCGCTAGGAGGCCTCCCTGCATTAATAGGCAGGGTCAGTTCTCTACGAGGAAATCCTGTTGGGCCAAATATCCTGGACCAGTTGCTACTGACTGATCACTACCTCACTATTTATATTGTATTTTGTATGTTATTGTTTATATACATATATATATATATATATATATATATATATATATATATATATTAGGTGTATATAAGGTGCCTTGGATGTTTCAGACCTTGCAATGCCTGCTGTACTGTTCACACAGAGGCATATTCATAGTGTAGGGTCCGTCCCAAAATGAGGTCACCTTACCGTGGTGGGACGGTCCACGCTATTTGGCACCAAATTTGCAAGCTAAGTACTTCATAATTTCATAGTTTCATATCTTCATTTATTGCATTACAGCTATATAGCTTTTCATGTTCTATCTATATACTCATGTTTTATATATACACTCATGTTTCGTCTATATCTTTGTGCTTGCAGTGTGCTGCTGTATTCTCCTGTTGCTGTATATTTAGCCCAGCAGCCTGCACCTGTAAGCCAGGTTTTTACAATAGTTTGGAATCAAAAGTGCTGGCCAACTTATTCTTTGGTTTTATATATATATATATATATATATATATATATATATATATATATATATATTTATTTAATAAAAGCTATGTTTTAAGACCTTTGTTTTACCTCTATTCTATTCTACTATATACTAGACACATGTCTATTTGATTGATTTACACTTACCTATATTTTTCTCTATTAGAATAGTTACTTCTCTCCATTAAAACAGTTATTTCTTTCCATTATAATAATTATGTTTCTCCATTATAAGGATAAGTTTCCACTTGTTTTTTTTCTGACAGTTTATGAGCCAAAGTCAGAAGTGGATCCATAAGGGAGGAGATGTGTAAGCCCGTCCTTTATATGTTCTATTCCTTTTGAATACATTTCTGGCTTTGGCTCAAAAACTGCCAGAAAAAAACCCAAGTGGAAACTTATCCTCAGACAGTTACATCTTTCCATTATAATAGTTACTGCAATGTTAGTGTATTACTAAGTTACTGTATTTAATTTGTTATTATGTTAACATGTTGCTTTATTATACGCAATACTTTATTAATATGTTTCTATGTAACAATGTTTGGACAAGGCCACATTACTATGTTACTGCATGTTAGGAATGTTTCTATATTACAATGTTACATCTCACTACATGACTGTGTTATTATATTATTCTGTGATGTTCTCCTGTTACCCACAGATAGACTTCAATCTAATGGGAAATTCCAGCACCGAAGAGACAGAAGATGAAGGTTTTGAAAGTATCAGATGATAATAGTAATAATGATAATAATAATAATAATAATAATAATAATAATAATAATAATAATAATAACAATAATAATAATAATAATCATCATCACAATAGATAATCAAATGAAATAAATGTAAATGCTCGGAGCCGCTCACAGTCATTTGCAATTTCTAAACCTTTGAGCTGAAATAGTTAAATGCCTCCTCTCGGTATCTTGGAGTTTAGAAGCATATGGAATATTCCGTGCCATTTGCTGGAAGTCAAGGCTGTCACTATATTTAGGATGCTGTCAGTCAAACCTTTCACTTTCACGGGATCGGCATTTTTTGATATTGAGCATTAGATTTGGCACCAGCCGGCACAGTGTGAATCTGCTAATTGGAGAGAAACGCCAACTGAGCCAGCTGCAAACCCCGCCGACTCCACTCTGCTACGAAAGACAAAACTTTACTGCATGGCTGCAATTTACCTAAATGACTGGATCGGAGGGATTTCATCGCCGGCTGAATTTACATTGGTCAGAATTTGTATTGTACAGTGACAAAGCTGAAGTCAATTTTACTTAAACAACAATAAGACACAATGGGGGATATTTATCAGAGCTGTCTATGTCCCGCATCAATATAGACCAAACTACAGAGGGTTAGTCCGGTCTATTGTGCGCCTAATTTATCAAATGGCGCACGGCTCTTGATAAATTCTGTGCACAGACTGCATGATCTTTGCTTTAGTCTATATTTAAACCTGCTCCAACATGGTCTGACATTTCGGCGTACTTTCAGCCTATGCGACTTGTCGCTGAAAAGTCGCTTTTGATAAATTCAGTACCAATGCATTTTTCAATGCATTTCAGTCTAAAATAGACGCATGCATCATGTTCTAAAAATCCTCTAGAGCAAAAGTCGCAGAAAAGTCGCACATATTTAGACATGAAAAACCAGTCTAAATCATTTGATAAATCTCCCCCAATGTGAACAGTAACAAGAACAGTAACTTCACCAAAAAAGGCTTCTATTATGGTCACTTGATTCTGGATATTCACAAGCTCAGTCTCCAGCCCCTCCCTCTCCTCTCCTGACAGCTCAGTCTCCAGCCCCTATCTCTCCTCTCCTGACAGCTCAGTCTCCAGCTCCTCTCTCCTCTCCTGACAGCTCAGTCTCCAGCCCCTCTCTCTCCTCTCCTGACAGCTCAGTCTCCAGCCCCTCTCTCTCCTCTCCTGACAGCTCAGTCTCCAGCCCCTCTCTCCTCTCCTGACAGCTCAGTCTCCAGCCCCTCTCTCTCCTCTCCTGACAGCTTAGTCTCCAGCCCCTCTCTCTCCTCTCCTGGCAGCTCAGTCTCCAGCACCTCTCTCCTCTCCTGACAGCTCAGTCTCCAGCCCCTCTCTCTCCTCTCCTTGCAGCTCAGTCTCCAGCCCCTCTCTCTCCTCTCCTGACAGCTCATTCTCCAGCCCCTCTCTCTCCTCTCCTGACAGCTCATTCTCCAGCCCCTCTCTCTCCTCTCCTGACAGCTCAGTCTCCAGCCCCTCTCTCTCCTCTCCTGACAGCTCAGTCTCCAGCCCCTCTCTCTCCTCTCCTTGCAGCTCAGTCTCCAGCCCCTCTCTCTCCTCTCCTGACAGCTCAGTCTACAGCCCATCTCTCTCCTCTCCTGGCAGCTCAGTCTCCAGCACCTCTCTCCTCTCCTGACAGCTCAGTCTCCAGCCCCTCTCTCTCCTCTCCTTGCAGCTCAGTCTCCAGCCCCTCTCTCTCCTCTCCTGACAGCTCATTCTCCAGCCCCTCTCTCTCCTCTCCTGACAGCTCAGTCTCCAGCCCATCTCTCCTCTCCTGACAGCTCAGTCTCCAGCCCCTCTCTCTCCTCTTCTGGCAGCTCAGTCTCCAGCCCCTCTCTCCTCTCCTGACAGCTCAGTCTCCAGCCCCTCTCTCTCCTCTCCTGACAGCTCAGTCTCCAGCTCCTCTCTCCTCTCCTGACAGCTCAGTCTCCAGCCCCTCTCTCTCCTCTCCTGACCGCTCATTCTCCAGCCCCTCTCTCTCCTCTCCTGACAGCTCAGTCTCCAGCCCCTCTCTCTCCTCTCCTGACAGCTCAGTCTCCAGCCCATCTCTCCTCTCCTGACAGCTCAGTCTCCAGCCCCTCTCTCTCCTCTTCTGGCAGCTCAGTCTCCAGCCCCTCTCTCCTCTCCTGACAGCTCAGTCTCCAGCCCCTCTCTCTCCTCTCCTGACAGCTCAGTCTCCAGCTCCTCTCTCCTCTCCTGACAGCTCAGTCTCCAGCCCCTCTCTCTCCTCTCCTGACAGCTCAGTCTCCACCCCCTCTCTCCTCTCCTGACAGCTCAGTCTCCAGCCCCTCTCTCTCCTCTCCTGGCAGCTCAGTCTCCAGCCCCTCTCTCTCCTCTCCTGAGAGCTCAGTCTCCAGCCCCTCTCTCCTCTCCTGACAACTCAGTCTCCAGCCCCTCTCTCTCCTCTCCTGACCGCTCATTCTCCAGCCCCTCTCTCTCCTCTCCTGACAGCTCAGTCTCCAGCCCATCTCTCCTCTCCTGACAGCTCAGTCTCCAGCCCCTCTCTCTCCTCTTCTGGCAGCTCAGTCTCCAGCCCCTCTCTCCTCTCCTGACAGCTCAGTCTCCAGCCCCTCTCTCTCCTCTCCTGGCAGCTCAGTCTCCAGCTCCTCTCTCCTCTCCTGACAGCTCAGTCTCCAGCCCCTCTCTCTCCTCTCCTGACAGCTCAGTCTCCACCCCCTCTCTCCTCTCCTGACAGCTCAGTCTCCAGCCCCTCTCTCTCCTCTCCTGGCAGCTCAGTCTCCAGCCCCTCTCTCTCCTCTCCTGACAGCTCAGTCTCCAGCCCCTCTCTCTCCTCTCCTGGCAGCTCAGTCTCCAGCTCCTCTCTCCTCTCCTGACAGCTCAGTCTCCAGCCCCTCTCTCTCCTCTCCTGACAGCTCAGTCTCCACCCCCTCTCTCCTCTCCTGACAGCTCAGTCTCCAGCCCCTCTCTCTCCTCTCCTGGCAGCTCAGTCTCCAGCCCCTCTCTCCTCTCCTGACAACTCAGTCTCCAGCCCCTCTCTCTCCTCTCCTGACAGCTCAGTCTCTAGCTCCTCTCTCTCCTCTCCTGACAGCTCAGTCTCCAGCCCCTCTCTCTCCTCTCCTGACAGCTCAGTCTCCAGCCCCTCTCTCCTCTCCTGACAGCTCAGTCTCCAGCCCCTTTCTACTTTCCTGACAGCTCAGTCTCCAGCCCCTCTCTCTCCTCTCCTGGCAGCTCATTCTCCAGCCCCTCTCTCCTCTCCTGACAGCTCAGTCTCCAGCCCCTCTCTCCTCTCCTGACAACTCAGTCTCCAGCCCCTCTCTCTCCTCTCCTGACAGCTCAGTCTCCAGCCCCTCTCTCTCCTCTCCTGGCAGCTCAGTCTCCAGCTCCTCTCTCCTCTCCTGACAGCTCAGTCTCCAGCCCCTCTCTCTCCTCTCCTGACAGCTCAGTCTCCACCCCCTCTCTCCTCTCCTGACAGCTCAGTCTCCAGCCCCTCTCTCTCCTCTCCTGGCAGCTCAGTCTCCAGCCCCTCTCTCCTCTCCTGACAACTCAGTCTCCAGCCCCTCTCTCTCCTCTCCTGACAGCTCAGTCTCTAGCTCCTCTCTCTCCTCTCCTGACAGCTCAGTCTCCAGCCCCTCTCTCTCCTCTCCTGACAGCTCAGTCTCCAGCCCCTCTCTCCTCTCCTGACAGCTCAGTCTCCAGCCCCTTTCTACTTTCCTGACAGCTCAGTCTCCAGCCCCTCTCTCTCCTCTCCTGGCAGCTCATTCTCCAGCCCCTCTCTCCTCTCCTGACAGCTCAGTCTCCAGCCCCTCTCTCCTCTCCTGACAACTCAGTCTCCAGCCCCTCTATCTCCGCTCCTGACAGCTCAGTCTCTAGCTCCTCTGTCTCCTCTCCTGACAGCTCAGTCTCCAGCCCCTCTCTCTCCTCTCCTGGCAGCTCAGTCTCCAGCCCCTCTCTCCTCTCCTGACAGCTCAGTCTCCAGCCCCTCTCTCCTCTCCTGACAACTCAGTCTCCAGCCCCTCTCTCCTCTCCTGACAGCTCAGTCTCCAGCCCCTCTCTCTCCTCTCCTGGCAGCTCATTCTCCAGCCCCTCTCTCCTCTCCTGACAGCTCAGTCTCCAGCCCCTCTCTCCTCTCCTGACAACTCAGTCTCCAGCCCCTCTATCTCCGCTCCTGACAGCTCAGTCTCTAGCTCCTCTCTCCTCTCCTGACAGCTCAGTCTCCAGCTCCTCTCTCTCCTCTCCTGACAGCTCAGTCTCCAGCCCCTCTCTCCTCTCCTGACAACTCAGTCTCCAGCCCCTCTCTCTCCGCTCCTGACAGCTCAGTCTCTAGCTCCTCTCTCTCCTCTCCTGACAACTCAGTCTCCAGCCCCTCTCTCTCCTCTCCTGACAGCTCAGTCTCTAGCTCCTCTCTCTCCTCTCCTGACAGCTCAGTCTCCAGCCCCTCTCTCTCCTCTCCTGACAGCTCAGTCTCCAGCCCCTCTCTCCTCTCCTGACAGCTCAGTCTCCAGCCCCTTTCTACTTTCCTGACAGCTCAGTCTCCAGCCCCTCTCTCTCCTCTCCTGGCAGCTCATTCTCCAGCCCCTCTCTCCTCTCCTGACAACTCAGTCTCCAGCCCCTCTCTCTCCTCTCCTGACAGCTCAGTCTCCAGCCCCTCTCTCTCCTCTCCTGGCAGCTCAGTCTCCAGCCCATCTCTCCTCTCCTGACAGCTCAGTCTCCAGCCCCTCTCTCTTCTCCTGACAGCTCAGTCTCCAGCCTCTCTCTCTCTTCTCCTTGACAGCTCAGTCTCCAGCCCCTCTCTCTCCTCTCCTGACAGTTCAGTCTTCATCTCCCCTCTCTCTCCTCTCCTGACAGCTCAGTCTCCAGCCCCTCTCTCCTCTCCTGACAGCTCAGTCTCCAGCCCCTCTCTCCTCTCCTGACAGCTCAGTCTCCAGCCCCTCTCTCTTCTCCTGACAGCTCAGTCTCCAGCCTCTCTCTCTCTTCTCCTTGACAGCTCAGTCTCCAGCCCCTCTCTCTCCTCTCCTGACAGTTCAGTCTTCATCTCCCCTCTCTCTCCTCTCCTGACAGCTCAGTCTCCAGCCCATCTCTCTCCTCATCTGACAGCTCAGTCTCCAGCCCCTCTCTCTCTTCTCCTGACAGCTCAGTCTCCAGCCCCTCTCTCTTCTCCTGACAGCTCAGTCTCCAGCCCCTCTCTCTCCTCTCCTGACAGCTCAGTCTCCAGCCCCTCTCCCTCCTCTCCTTACAGCTCAGTCTCCAGCCCCTCTCTCTCCTCTCCTGACAGCTCAGTCTCCAGCCCCTCTCTTTCCTCTCCTGACAGCTCAGTCTCCAGCCCCTCTCTCTCCTCTCCTGACAGCTCAGTCTCCAGCCCCTCTCTCTCCTCTCCTGACAGCTCAGTCTCTAGCTCCTCTCTCTCACATTCAGCAAAAACATGTGTGGTTGCCCAGTACAGGTTGAATTGTCCCTGTACATTTCTCCTGCCCTGTCAGACAGAGCCCCTCCATGTCCCCAGGACCCCCCCTTACAGTATAACCCCTATTGTATATATGTTTGTATTACTAGTGTACTGTTGCTTTAAATATTATACCCTGTGCTTGTTACCCAGGAGGCACTAGTGACCAGGTGACAACCCATGTGACCTATTGGACCCTTGCAATGCTCCCCTATAAAACCAGGGGAGGGGCTGAAATCTCTCTCTTGGAGCTCTTTGCTCTTGTTCCTGAGGTCCAGTTCAGTCAAGATGTCTGAGAGTGTGTCCCTAGCATTGGAGGCCTCAAGCCTAAAGTCTGCAGCAACAAAGTATTTCTTTATGTCAATTGTCAAGTCAGTCAAGTCAACTCTTTTATATAGTTACCGTGGCTTCTATATAGTAAGTTTCTCTACATACTGCAAGTCCCAGCAAGCCTGCGAGGACCCCCTGTGTCACTGGTCACCTCCTTGGGTCCTGGCTGAACTGCAGAGACTGTATCACCTGTCTACCCTCAGTAAAGCTACAATTGTCCATAACTTGGTGTTGGTGTCTTCATTGGCCCCGTGCCTAGCCCAGGACCAGCGGTATTACCTTCGGGTGGTTAAGGCTAAACGACAAGAATGACACGACATCTACCCTGCACCCCACTATACCACACATTATAGATTTCATGTCCAGATATTTGAAATAATTTAACAACAATGTGAATGAAATAAGAACAAATCTCATCCATGTGCCCAGTATCCTAATGGTAATTGACCTGTGAAGTTCATTTTTTAAAGCGTAATTGTCATGAAATTTTAGTGTAATAACCTGCACAGCCTTTGTACTGTGTGCAGATGTTGTGTACAGTAAGTATTTTACCTCATATTTGAAGGCTTTCGTGACACTAAAAAGTGCTTTTAATCAAAGCCACTGATGGTCGGATTGGCGTAGTGTGAGGTGCGCGATGCCCCGCCTCCGCCATGCCCATCCACATGCCCACTTTGTATCTCAGTGCTGGGACCGCTGTGTGATTGACACAAAGGTCTCAGTGCATGCGTCCTTCAACTAATGTAATGTGCGCGCTGCTGCGTGTCATCCAGCAAGCGCTCGCTTCTCCAGCGAGCGATCGCTCCCGTGCTCTCTGTACCTAGCCCTGTACAGGCGCACTGAGGAGGATGACGGCGGCAGGAGTGAGCGCTTGCTGGAGGAGCGAGTGCCTGCTGGATGACATGCAGCAGCGCGCACGTTACATTAGTTGAAGGGTGCATGTACTGGGACCTGTGTGTCAATGACACAGCGGTCCCAGCACTGAGATACAAAGTGGGCATGTGGGTGGGCGTGGAGGTGGCGGGGCATCGCGTACCTCGCACCACGCCTATCTGACCTTCATTGGTTTTGATTAAAAGCACTTTTTAGCATCACGAAAGCCTTCAGTGGTGCCCTATTTAATTAAAAGAGGCCCGGGTACACTAGCAAACCTTGCTCCACTTGATAACAGTAAGTCAAGGATGCTTTACCCTTCCGTCGTTTGCTTTTACTAGATTTCCTGGGCCCCACACACAAAAAAGTTGTGATCCTCATGTCATAATCTGTAGAATGTTCTGCTCTTGCTTAGGAAACCCTGCGACGGTCAGCAGAGCCTGTGCTGGAACAAAGATAGATACATAAGATAATGGTTTTGTTAACATATTTACTAATATGCTTTTCTTTTTCTAGATACAGAGGACTATGTTAGATTTGTTTCATTACTTTGATGACCTGAGTTTTTTTTTTTTTTTTTCATTGACACGAGCTCCTGCTCCCTTGCACACTTTCCACGAAAGAGTAACAGGGACACCAGTAGTTCTTGCTCCACTTGCTAAATGGTAAGTATACTTGGCTCTTTTGTAAGTAAAGCAGGGGTCTCCTTTCAGATTTTGACAGGAGTCCCTGTTTTACTTATTGGGTTTCCATCATTCTTTATGCTGTTAGCGTTGGGCACCACAGAAGCTAAACACTGAAGCTTTAAAGATGTCACGTGTGTATTGTGATACATTAATGTCAACGTGACATCTTTGGCGCTTGCTATGTCTGTAGGTAAGGTACACAAGTGTAACAATGTGTATTGTGACCAAAAGCCTCTATAAAGTATTGTGTTCTAAATACTTTCCATACAGGGTCATGTATTTATGCAAATCTACACCTGAGGAAGCAGCACAGTGTAAGTAAGTGGCTGCACATCCTCGAGTGCGCACCCATCCTTCATGTCCCCCTTTATTAATTCCATTATTTCCTATTTTAATATATCCGCTGCTTTCTGTTGCTCTGTAATATCCAACAAGGTCACTTTCCTCTTGATCTGCATTCATCCCGCATTTAATTCGGTAAAGCTTGTTTCAATAAGCCCCGAGAGGCCGGCGATGTTTACAGCTGTTCTTTATGGTAAAGCATGGAGAAGGAATTATTCTGTGCGGAGAAGGATCATGCGATCATGAAAGGGATGACACACTATAGAGAGGTGGTCTCCAAACTATGGCCCTCCAGATGTGGCAAAACTACATCTCCCAGCATGCTGCAAAACTACAACCTTAAGCATGCCCGGACAGCTAACGGCTTGAGGTTGTAGTTTTGCAACATCTGGAGGGCCAAAATTTGGAGACCACTGCTATAGAGCTTCAAGAGCATGACATACAGCAGTGTCACCCAACCTCTGGCTTTCCAGCTCTTGCACAACACAACTCCAACTCCAACGATGCTCCGACAGCTGCAGAAAGTTGCAGTTTTGCATCAATTGCGGAACTGCCATAGAGGCAATCTAGGCTGCTGCAATGGAGCTATGTCAGGCCATGTTGAAGCGACGTAAAATGCGCGTAATGTCCACACAGGTGGACATTCAGCACATTTGAATAATTTGGCGGGTAATAGGACCGCTCTGAAATAAGTCGTCACATATATGGCAATGCATTTCCGAGTGGAATCTGGAGTGAAAGTAGACAAGTCTATTCTTTCTGGGGATGCCGGAATCGGAATTTCCGTGGCAGAAATTCTGCCGTGTGCCCTGTGCAGCAGAATCCCATTAAAATCGATGGGGCTCTGCTGCAAAGGAATGTCTGTTTTGGAACATTCCGCCGTTTTAACATAATCTCAGAGAGAAGATGCAACCTTGGTCAGGTCCAGGGTTGGTACAAAGATTTTTGCCACCCTATGCGCAAGATAACTTTGCCAACCCTTGAGTGACACATTGTAACAAACCTCCTCCTCATGTAATCTCCTTACTACTGGGGTGACACACTGTAACAAGCCTCCCCCTCATGTAATCTCCTTACTACTGGGGTGACACACTGTAACAAACCTCCTCCTCATGTAATCTCCTTACTACTGGGGTAACACAATGTAACAAACCTCCTCCTCATGTAATCTCCTTACTACTGGGGTGACACACTGTAACAAACCTCCTTCTCATGTAATCTCCTTACTACTGGGGTGAAACACTGTAACAAACCTCCTCCTGATAACATCTATTTACTACTGGGGTGACACACTGTAACAAACCTCCTCCTCATATAATTACCTTACTATTTGGGTGACACACTGTAACAAACATCCTCCTCGTGTAATTACCTTACTACTTGGGTGACACACTGTAACAAACCTCCTCCTCATGTAATCTCCTTACTACTGGGGTGACACACTGTAACAAACCTCCTCCTCATGTAATCACCTTACTACTGGGGTGACACACTGTAACAAACATCCTCCTCATGTAATTACCTTACTACTTGGGTGACACACTGTAACAAACCTCCTCCTCATGTAATCTCCTTACTACTGGGGTGACACACTGTAACAAACCTCCTCCTCATGTAATCTCCTTACTACTGGGGTGACACACTGTAACGAACCTCCTTCTCATGTTATCTCCTTACTACTGGGGTGACACTGTAACAAACCCCCTCCTCACGTTATCTCCTTACTACTGGGGTGACACACTGTAACAAGCCTCCTCCTCATGTAATCTCCTTACTACTGGGGTGAAACACTGTAACAAACCTCCTTCTGATAACATCTATTTACTACTGGGGTGACACACTGTAACAAACCTCCTCCTCATATAATCTCCTTACTACTGGGGTGACACACTGTAACAAACATCCTCCTCGTGTAATTACCTTACTACTTGGGTGACACACTGTAACAAACCTCCTCCTCATGTAATCTCCTTACTACTGGGGTGAGACACTGTAACAAACCTCCTCCTCATGCAATCTCCTTACTACTGGGGTGACACACTGTAACAAACCTCCTCTACATACAATCTCCTTACTACTGGGGTGACACACTGTAACAAACCCTCTCCTCATGTAATCTCCTTACTACTGGGGTGACACACTATAACAAACCGCCTCCTCGTGTAATCTCCTTACTACTGGAGTGACACACTGTAACAAACCTCCTCCTCATGTAATCTCCTTACTACTGGGGTGAGACACTGTAACATACCCCCTCCTCATGTAATCTCCTTACTACTGAGGTGACACACTGTAACAAACCTCCTCCTCATGTAATCTCCTTACTACTGGGGTGACACACTGTAACAAACCTCCTCCTCATGTAATCTCCTTACTACTGGGGTGACACACTGTAACAAACCCTCTCCTCATGTAATCTCCTTACTACTGGAGTGACACACTGTAACAAACCTCCTCCTCATGTAATCTCCTTACTACTGGGGTGACACACTGTAACATACCCCCTCCTCATGTAATCTCCTTACTACTGAGGTGACACACTGTAACAAACCTCCTCCTCATGTAATCTCCTTACTACAGGGGTGACACACTGTAACATACCCCCTCCTCATGTAATCTCCTTACTACTGGGGTGACACACTGTAACATACCTGCTCCTCATGTAATCTCCTTACTACTGGGGTGACACACTGTAACAAACCTACTCCTCACGTAATCTCCTTACTACAGGGGTGACACACTGTAACATACCCCCTCCTCATGTTATCTCCTTACTACTGGGGTGACACACTGTAACAAACCTCCTCCTGATGTAATCTCCTTACTACTGGGGTGACACACTGTAACAAACCTCATCCTCATGTAATCTCCTTACTACTGGAGTGACACACTGTAACAAACCTACTCCTTATGTAATCTCCTTGCTACTGGGGTGACACACTGTAACAAACCTCCTCCTCATGTAATCTCCTTACTACTGGGGTGACACACTGTAACAAACCTCATCCTCATGTAATCTCCTTACTACTGGAGTGACACACTGTAACAAACCTACTCCTTATGTAATCTCCTTGCTACTGGGGTGACACACTGTAACAAACCTCCTACTAACTTTCCTGCAGCGGGCAGAGCGGTGCCCCCATCAGGAGGACACTCTAGGCAGCTGCCTTTTATGCCTATAGGCAGAATCGTCCCTGGTCGGGTCCATATCCTTTGTTAGGATCCTGTACATTGTAAGCAAACAATTCAATGCAGAATTTACTCAAAGGTAGAAGGATAAGTTAGGGGGAGCACCATAATGGGGTCAATTTTTTTTTGTGCCCTTCTATATATAGATGCGGAACGTCCGTACTGAGATTTTCCGTTCGAACATTCCAAGATGTGAACTACGCCTAAGTGTTCAACCAGGGAGTAGAGGTAACATGAGTAAGGTCGGGTTCACAGGCGTGAAACATGTGCAGAATGTCTACAGGAAAAACAGGGGTGGACAGTCCGAACATTTGACTAACCGACCAGTGCTAGGACCGCTCCGAAATGCACCCCTCTCATAGACTTGCATTGAGGGGGCAGGCGTGAGGTCATGAGGGGGCAGGGCTATGACATCACAAGCTCCCGGCGTTGGTTCCAGCATTGGTGTAAAACTTTTTTTTTAATCAACTGGTGCCAGAAAGTTAAACAGATTTGTAAATTACTTCTATAAAAAAATCTTAATCCTTCCAGTACTTATTAGCTGCTGAATACTACAGAGGAAATTATTTTCTTTTTGGAACACAGAGCTCTCTGCTGACATCATGACCACATTGCTCTCTGCTGACATCTCTGTCCATTTTAAGAACTGTCCAGAGTAGGAGAAAATCCCCATAGCAAACATATGCTGCTCTGGACAGTTCCTAAAATGGACAGAGATGTCAGCAGAGAGCACTGTGCTCGTGATGTCAGCAGAGAGCTCTGTGTTCCAAAAAGAAACCGTTTCCTCTGTAGTATTCAGCAGCTAATAAGTACTGGAAGGATTAAGATTTTTTTTAATAGAAGTAATTTACAAATCTGTTTAACTTTCTGGCACCAGTTGATTTAAAAAAAAAAAAAAAAAAGTTTTCCACCGGAGTACCCCTTTAAAGGGGTACAGCATTTTGGAGCAAACTGTTCCAAGTGCTGGACCCGGCGCCGGGAGCTTGTGACGTCATAGGCCCGCCTCTTCATGACCTTTCCACATGAGTACCCCTTTAAATGTAATCCAATGTAAAATGTAAATTTTTTTTTTCTGGGGCTTTGTGCCCAAATTGTCTTGCACGTTTTGTGCGCCGGATTTTGCAACCAAAAAATAAATAAAAAATTCCCCAAATCCGACCAATTCTTATTTTTACTCCAAAAACCTGAAAACGGGGCAGGGCAGCCGGGGGAAAGGGGCGTGTCCCTGACAAATCCTAAATTTAATAATGTTCCTACATCACATGTGGAGGATTAGAGCTCTGGAAAACTCGACAGCTCAGAGCAGTGGTAAAAACATAGTAAAGTGTAGGGAGAAGCGCCAAATCACTAAAAAAAACTCAAAAGAAAGCCGCACCCCTCTCCTCGTAAATGAGCGCCAACTGACTGGGATTGAGCTTCACCAAACTCACCTCAGTCCAATATACAACATCCGTGGTGCCGCGCCTCTGACATCTCTGAACGCTGGATTTCGGTGAGTTTCGTTAAGTGTTTACAGGTTTATTTCAGAGCTCAGAGGCATAAAATCTGCAGCCGGGCCTCTTTACAGCCGCGCAGAATCCATACACAACGCTGCTTTATACTCCTGTCATCTCTTCACCTGGACGGGGCCGCGGTTTGTTACGTAAGACTATTCTGTATAACATCAGAAGTCGGTCCCTATGTGTAAAGTCGGTCCCTATGTGTAAAGTCGGTCCCCATGTGTAATGTCGGTCCCCTGTGTAAAGTCGGTCCCTCTGTGTAAAGTCGGTCCCCTGTGTAAAGTCGGTCCCTCTGTGTAAAGTCGGTCTCTATGTGTAAAGTCGGTCCCCATGTATAAAGTCGGTCTCTCTGTGTAAAGTCAATCCCTATGTGTAAAGTCGGTCCCTCTGTGTAAAGTCGGTCCCTATGTGTAAAGTCGGTCCCCATGTGTAAAGTCGGTCCCTATGTGTAAAGTCGGTCTCTATGTGTAAAGTCGGTCCCTATGTGTATAGTCGGTCCCTATGTGTAAAGTCGGTCCCTATGTGTATAGTCGGTCCCCATGTGTAAAGTCGGTCCCCATGTGTAAAGTCGGCCCCTATGTGGATAGTCGGTCCCCATGTGTAAAGTCGGTCCCCATGTGTAAAGTCGGTCCCCATGTGTAAAGACGGTCCCTATGTGTAATGTCGGTCCCCTGTGTATAGTCTGTCCCTATGTGTAAAGTCGGTCTCTATGTGTAAAGTCAGTCCTTATGTATAAAGTCGGTCCCTATGTGTACAGTCGGTCCCTATGTGTAAAGTCGGTCCCCATGTGTGAATTGTGTCACGTCTTTGATGCTAGACAGGTGACATCTGAAGCTGAAGGCTCCCGGTTATACATCATCCACTTCGTTATCCGCAAAGGTTGATTAACATGATCCGTGCGGCGGCGGCGACATATTCATCTCCGCTGGAGCCGCCATCGTTTCGCCTGAGTTTTGATTTTACTGGATGCATAAAATAGCAGATGAGGTGAATCTCCACATTAAATGTTTTTTCATCTCTCACAAATGTTTATTGAGCACTTGAGGGAAAATTGCAGCCGTGTCAGAAAATGTCAGGACTCAAGATGAACCGTAAAATCAGCGAATCACGTATCAGATCAGAGGATTGGGCGCGGCAGTAAATATTATGTCAATTATGATAAACTTTGTATATTTTCTAGTACTACTGATAAGATGACTTTTTTAAATACACATTTATTTAAAAAAAAATTAAATTTTACTAAAAATTGAAAATAGATGCCACTAGGGGTCATCAATTCTTATGCAGACAGGTTACTCTGTATTTTGCAGCATACCGAATACCGGCCATAAAGTTTGTTGGTATCCAGTATAGGAGATCCCCATTCACCACTACAGCCTTTAGCTGTTCCTAAACTACAACTCCCATGGAGTTATAGTTTTGCAACAGCTGGGGGCACAAACTTTGTAAAACTCTGTGTTATAGAGCTGTGTATTCACCAGCTGTGTGCCTCCAGCTCTTGCAAAAATACAGACAAAGGATGTGTGGGCATGCTGGGAGTTGTAGTTTTGCAACAGCTAAAGGCAACACTGTTCTAACACAACACTTTATAAACACTGCAACTCCAGCTGTTGCAATGCAAAACTACAACTCCCAGCAAGCTTGAACAGCCAAAGCTTTCTCAGACATCCTGAATGACAAAAAAGAGGATCAGACATTCAGCTGAATTACACACATAGTGACAGCTATGTTGATTAGCATCCAGCTTTACTAGCAGCAGATAGAAAATGTATGCATAAAAACTACTGTGCAGTGATTTGTAGACTGCCAGATTAGTCATCACAGTGAGGGAGAGAGATGGACACGCCCCTTCCACAAGGCAATATAACAAAGCAAGTGAGCAAGATATAAATGCTATTTGTAAGGGATATATAGGTCCAAGACACATAAAAATTATGGGGGAGATTTATCAAAACCTGTCCAGGGGAAAAGTTGCTGAATTACCCATAGCAACCAATCAGATTGTTTCTTTCATTTTTGATAAGGCCTCTGAAAAAGGAAAGAAGCGATCTGATTGGTTGCTATGGGCAACTCAGCAACTTTTCCTCTGGATGGATTTTGATAAATCTCCCCCTATATGTACATGATAAGGATTAGGTACTGAGTAACATATCACTTTTTTTATATGACAGGAGTTACGCTTTAAACACATTTGATACAATATTGCGACATCTGGACAAAGGCTTCAATCTACATCACCACCACTGGGGGGCCACACATAGCACACACACATCTCCCGACCGAGTATAGCAAAGTCAGGTGGTTTTCTTCTTGTAAAACCGTAATATTCTGACTACGCTCTGCTGCTTCTTCCATAGTCGTGGGGACTGACAGAGTTAGTACAACCCTTGACTCTTTGTCTGGTCCATAGAGCTGAATGGAGCAGCAGTATCATGTGTGACCAACAATCCATTCAAACAGGGGAACACCTGACACCTGTCCTCATGATCGAAGGGGGACCCTGTAGTCAGACGTTCACCAATCAGACACTCATCACCCATAGTGCAGATACTCATTCACAAATACAAAGAAAATGTCTTGGATATTCGACTGCACGTATGACCAGCATTGGCCTTCAATAATTCATCAGCAAAAGAGCAGAAAATCCAGCAGAACCAATCCCATAAAAGTTATTTTCTATTGTAAAAAATTTTAAAACATATCCACGTAGCACAGACAAACACACCTCAAGCCTGACATGTTTTGGTAATGACCTTAATCATAGACCCTTGGATATATGAATAAGGTCATTACTGAAACACGTCAGACTTGATGTGTGTTTGTGCTACGTGGAAATGTTTTAAAATGTTTTACAATAGAAAATAATTTTTATGAGATTGGTTCTGCTGGATTTTCTGCCCTTTTGCTGAGGTGCATTTTACGGCACCTCAAGTTTTTTGGGGTTTTCCAAATGCATTTTGGATTTCTCTGCATTCTATTCTTTTGTTGAGAAACCCCTTCCACTGTATTTAAAATGAAAAATTGCTCATCATTTCAGAAGTTCTGTACAGAGCCTTCTATAAACCGTCTATAAATCTGCAAAAGAAAACTACATAAAAAAATACCAACCTTATTATGATTCTTTCTCTATAAATTTAACGCTACAGGGGTTCTCCAACATAAGGTGACTTTATTAAGTGTCATACAGTAATGGACGTGCTTACCAAGGATCTGTGCTTGTGTTGGTGGTAAATGGCCGTGTCCTGTGTCCCCATCACGCTGCTGGCTTGTTTATAGGAACGGGCTACTTCCTGTTTCTGTGGCCTCACTCAGACTACAGTCCCCAGGATCCTTTCTTTCAAGGTGGGTGGTGACTTATTTCCCTACTACACATTGGTTGCCCCACCCATTGCATTACAGCCACGCCCCCTTCGATCACATGACTTGCCCGACATCACCTGACACACAAGTTGTGGATCTGTGTGATGATGAATGCACATGTGCGCCGGTAACGCCATCAAGGGGCGGCTTTACACACAACAGATGGCGCAGCCAAGCTCCCTTTCAGCACCTGACTTGTGATGTATTGTCTCGGGCCGCACAGCAAGCTGGGAAAGGTCCTAGAGAACACTCATTTTGTAAACTGCAGAAAATGAATTTATGGGGAAAATAAAGACAAAGAAATTTGATACCAGTCACCAAACACAGGTAAGTGAAGGAGATCAGTGACTCGATTAACTCTGCTGCCCCCGTCTTACAGTCAAAGAACCAAAAATCCCAGAATACTTCTTTAAGTTGGTATTTTCCTTACAATTGTAGGACCCTAATGACATAAGTCAACAAGTATCAATTATCAGTATAAAGGTAAGAAATAAGAGATAATAGCCGCGCGTTACTCACCGCCAGATACATTGCTCCGTATATACTGAGAGCAGCTTCTTTGGATGGAAACGTTCTCCTTGCTTTCAGTACAAGGTCGGGGTTTCCGGTGCAAGCGTTGGCATCTGTGATGAACTGTGTGAGCTGGTGGCAGCCAAGTGCTGTGTAGTTGGGTTTACAAACGGTAAGAAAATGTGGCGCCAAGTTTCCGGTCACAACTTGTCCGGCATTTACAAATATATCTGTAGCAAATAGTCCAAAAGTATAAATCCCTGCAAAAAAAGATGTAAAGAGAGAAAAAAAAAACATTATACAATATAATAAGTTACACAAAGCAGCTTAATCTCTTTTTCAGGTGGCATGCCTGAGAAACTAACTGGGAATGTATGCCAACCGTGATGTACATTATACAATAGAATAAAGCATTGATGACAAAGGGCCAAGAATGATACCAGGAAATCCATACAAGCCCTCCAATACCTTGAACCTACAATTTGTGTACCCCAGAAGACAAACTTTGGGCGGGGGGGGTTGTTGGGCGGGAGGAAGGGTTCTCTATTCCCAGTTCTTTATTTTTTTTGTTCCCGTAAGTTTCCTGTAATGGGGGAAACTTTAGAATCTTAGAAACATTGCCCTAGGTCAAGATTTCCCAACCAGGGTGCCTCCAGCTGTTGCAAAAATACAACTCCCAGCATGCACTGACAGCTGACAGCTGTCAGTGCATGCTGGGAGTTGTAGTTTTGCAAATCATGGACAACAGAGCAGCGGTCTCCAAACAGTGGCCCTCCAGATGTTGCAAAACTACATCTCCCAGCAAGCCAGGACAGCCCTATAGATGTTGCAAAACTACAACTCCCAGCATGCCCGGACAGCCGTTGGCTGTCCGGACATGCTGGGAGTTGTAGTTTTGCAACATTCGGAGAGTCACTCTTTGGAGACCACTGAACTATATCATCAATTATTTGGTAAGGTTTGCTTAGATTTATTCTCCTGATAATCATAAATCTACTAAATGTATTTAAAGGGGTACTCCTGTGGAAAACTTTTTTTTTTTTTTTTTTAAATCAACTGGTTCCAGAAAGTTAAACAGATTTGTAAATCACTTCTATTAAAAAATCTTAATCCTTCCAGTACTTTTTAGGGGCTGTATACTAAAGAGAAATCCAAAAAAGAAATGCATTTCCTCTGACGACCACAGTGCTCTCTGCTGACCTCTGCTGTCCATTTTAGGAACTGTCCAGAACAGGAGAAAAATCCACATCGCAAACATATTCTGCTCTGGACAGTTCCTAAAATGGACAGCAGAGGTCAGCAGAGAGCACTGTGGTCAGGACATCACAGGAAATGCATTTCTTTTTTGTATTTCTCTTTAGTATACAGCCCCTAAAAAGTACTGGAAGGATTAAGATTTTTTAATAGAAGTGATTTACAAATCTGTTTAACTTTCTGGCACCAGTTGATTAAAAAAAAAAAAAAAAAAAAAAAAAAAAAGGTTTCCACGGGAGTACCCCTTTAATCTAATTGTGTCAATTTAATTTATTCTGTAAATAAGATAATACAATATATATATATATATATATATATATATATATATATATATATATATATATATATATATATATATATATGCTGGGTGTTATAGTTTTGCCACAGCTGGAGGCGCCTTGGTCGGGAAACACTGACCATCATATTAGCAGAAAGACATCCCAGTTATAAATTCATACAAATAAAAAATGACCAGTTTGAACACTAGAACACAAACATTGTATCTGTTGAGCGGAATGTATCTATTTATTACAATATTCTGCTATAATAACAACAGATCTTTCATTTGTAACTTCCTGTTTAACAATCACTTTGAAAACAGATAAAAAAAAAAAATCGCCTGACGTTCCGTGGTCGCAACTCCTGTGCGTTTTGATGTTTTTCTACTTGTAACGCAGATTCTAAAAACCTGTGTAATTTATGATACAGTAATTTTAAAGGGGTACTCCGCCGCGATGACATCTTATCCCCTATCCGAAGGACAGGGAATAAGATGCCTGATTGCGGGGGTCCCGCCGCTGGGGACTACCGTGATCTTGCATGCAGCACCCCGTTAGAATCAGTCCCCAGAGCATGTTTGCTCCGGGTCTGATTACTGGCGATCACGGGGGCGCCACGGCCCCGCCCCCGTGTGACATCACACTCCCCCCCATTGGCTTGCATTGAGGGGGTGGAGCGTGACATCACACGGGGGCGGAGCCATGACGTCACAATGCTCGGGCCCCGTGATTGCCAGTAAACAGACCCGGAGCAAACATGCTCCGGGGGCTGATTCTAACAGGGTGCTGCGTGTAAGATCACGGGGGTCCCCAGCGGCGAGACCCCGGCGATCAGGTATCTTATCCCCTATCCTTCGGATAGGGGATTAGATGTCATTGTGGTGGAGTACCCCTTTAAAATTACTGTATCATAAATTTCACAGGTTTTTAGAATTGCCAGTCATCAGACCCGGAGCGAACGGGGTATTGCGTGCAAGATCACGGGGGTCCCCAGCAGTGGGCCCCCCGTGATAAGGCATCTTATCCCCTATCCTTCGGATAGGGGATAAGAAGTCTTAGTGCCGGAGTACCCTTTAATGGAGATCTGCAGTGTTAGAAACACATCCCCTATGCTCAGGATAGGGGATATGTGTCTGATCGTGGGGGGGGGGGGTCTGACCGCTGGGACCCCACGATCTTCTGTACAAAAGGTGTGTCGGCTGCAGCATGACCCCGTACCCCCTCCATGTATCTCTATGGGAGAGGCGGAGATTCAGCGTTCAATCATCCCTGCCCCTCCCATAGAGCTGTATAGAGGGGGCGTAACACCGCAGAGCCGCGGCAATGCCAAATCCCCATACAGGAGAACGCTGGGAGTCGCAGTGTTCGGACCCCCCGCGATCAGACACGTATCCCCTATGTCTATGGCTGTCACACTCCTTTAATTTCGCCTTTTATTTTCCTCACCACATCTTTATAGCTCAATTGCGTTGCTTTGAAAATATATCAGGTTTCGGTTTCGCACTACACATTTCAATTTTGCGCCACTTTGTTTTTTTCATTTCATGCCAAAGTTTTAAAATCAAAAATGAAATTTGTGCCGATTTTAAATCCTGAAAGATTCAGGCAGGAATAAATGCAAATCACACGTAACGAGATTGTGAGATGGTTCTGGGGTCGGCCAAAGAAGATTCATCTGAAATATCATAATCCCAATCCGATAATGAGGGGAGTGAGAACGCATCTACCAAAATAAAATAAAAATCTCCGACCCCCCCCCCCAAAAAAATTATTTTTTAAAATAAATTCACATACTTAAAGGAAAACTGTCACATATTTTCTCCCGCACTACCCATAGGTATTGGTGGATAGTGCGGGAGACGCTGATTAAAACGAGCCCTACCTTGGTCTGATCCGCGCCGCCGTTCGCCTGCAATTGTAGTTTTAATCTCTGTGTATATCCTGCTATAACTGGCAAAGGCGGGGCTTCTGCGGGCTAACGGGCACTGACGTCAGCGCCGCTCATGAATATTCATCCCTACCTCTGGTTAGGAGAGGCGAAGAGAGGGAGAACAGGAGGGATTAATATTCATGAGCGGCGCTGACGTCAGTGCCTGTTAGCCTGCAGAAGCCCCGCCTTTGCCAGTTACAGCAGGATATACACAGAGATTAAAACTACAATTGCGGGCGAACGGCGGCGCGGATCAGACCAAGGTAGGGCTCGTTTTAATCAGCGTCTCCCGCACTATCCACCAATACCTGTGGATAGTGCGGGAGAAAATATGTGACAGTTTTCCTTTAAAAAGATATATGTGTGAAGGTGGTAGTTGAGATATTTGCCTATTTTTAGGCTGTATTCACACATTGCATTTTATTTGTGGTACTGTTGTGGTAACGCCGCGTCCCACCGTGTTTTACCATCATATTCTGGAATTGCTGTAAAAATGTGGCGCAAAGTCTAAGATGCTGAGAGTTTAAAGTCAGCCGCACCAGACGGTCTGTTGTTTAGACACTTTATAAAATTCATTCATATAGTTTGAAAATACTGAGAAGTATTTCATAAATTTTTTTTTTGCAATGTCAAATTTAACCCCTTAAATGGGTACTCCGCCCCTAGACATCTTATCACCTATCGAAAGGATAGGGGATAAGATGTCAGATCGCGGAGGTCCCTCCGCTGGGGACCCCCGGGATCTCGGCTGCAGCACCCACCTGTTGCGGCTTCCGGAAACGCTGGAGGCTCTCTTCCTAACGCCTCACGACCAAGGTGATGGGAGATTGTGACATCACGACTCCGCCCCGTGTGATGTCATGCCCCGCCTCCTCAATGCAAGTCTACAGGAGGGGGCGTGATGGCTGCCACGCCCCCTCCCATAGACTTGCATTGAAGGGCGGGGCGTAACGTCACACGGGGGCGGAGTCGTGACGTCACGATCTCACATCACCGTGGTTGGGAGCCAGAGCCTCCAGCGTTTCCGGAAGCCGCAACAGGTGGGTGCTGCAGCTGAGATCCCGGGGGTCCCCAGCGGAGGCACCCCCGCAATCTGACATCCTATCCCCTATCCTTTCGATAGGGGATAAGATGTCTAGGGGCGGAGTACCCCTTTAAGGGCCAAGCCCATTTTCACCTTAAGGACCAGAGAATTTTTTTTGCAAATCTGACGAAGTATTAATGATTTTGGGATGCTTTTACTTTTCATTCTGATCCCGAGATTGTTTTTTTTATGTCATATTCTGCTTTATGTTAGTGGTAAATTTTTGTCGATTTCTTGGTGAAAAATTCCAAAATTTGATGAAAAATTTGAAAATGTTGCATTTATTTTTAACTTTGAAGCTCTCTGCTTATAAGGAAAATTGATATCCCAAATAAATGACATATTGATTCACATATACAATATGTCTACTTTATGTTTGCATCATAAAGTTGAGATGTTTTTACTTTTGGAGACACCAGAGGCTTCAAAGTTCAGCAGCAATTTTCTAATTTTTGACAACATTTTCAAAATCTGATTTTTTCAGGGACCAATTCAGTTTTGAAGTGGATTTGAGGGGCCTTCATATTAGAAATACCCCATAAATGACCCCATTATAAAAACTGCACCCCTCAAAGTATTCAAAATGACATTCAGTAAGTTTGTTAACCCTTTAGGTGTTTCACAGGAATAGCAGCAAAGTGAAGGGGAAAATTCAAAATCTTCATTTTTTACACTCACATGTTCTTGTAGACCCAGTTTTTGAAATTTTACAAAGGGTAAATGGCGAAAAAGCCCGCCAAAATTTGTAACCCAATTTCTCTTAAGTAAGGAAATACCTCATATGTGGATGTAATATGTTTGGTGGGCGCCGTAGAGGGCTCAGAAGCGAAGGAGCGACAATGGGATTTTGGAGAGTGAGTTTTGCTGAAATGGTTTTTGGGGGACATGTCACATTTAGGAAGCCCCTATGGTGCCAAAACAGCATAAAAAAAAAAATCCCAAAGGAGAAAAATCCCCCTCAAATTTGTAACACAATTTCTCCCGAGTACAGAAATACCCCATATGTGGCACTAAATTGTTTCCTTGAAATATGACAGGGCTCCAAAGCGAGAGAGCGCCATGTGCATTTGAGGCCTAAATTGGGGATTTGCATTCACCACCAAAATACCCTACGGCAGTGTTTCCCAAACAGGGTGTCTCCAGCTTTTGCAAAACTCCCAGCATGCCTTGACAGTCAGTCAACAGCTGGAGGCTCCATTTTGGAAACAGTGTCGTACAAGACATTTTTAATTATTATTGGGGGGGGGGGGGGACTGTGTAAGGGGGGTGTATATGTAGTGTTTTACTTTTTATTTTGTGCAGTGTAGTGTAGTGTTTTTAGGGCACATTCACATGGTCGGGTTTACAGTGAGTTTCTCACTGGAAGTTTGTGCTGCAGCGGAAAATTTGTCGCATCTCAAACTTGCAGCAGAAAACTTGCTGTATACCCGACCGTGTGAATGTACTCTGTACGTTCCCATTGGGGGGGGGGGGGGGGGTTCAAACCCCCAGCAGTTGCAAAACTACAACTCCCAGCATGCAGTGACAGACCATACATACTGGGAGTTGTAGTTATGCAACAGCTGGAGGCACATTACACACTGAGAGTTTGTTACTTAACTTAGTGTTTCACAACCAGTTTGCCTCCAGCTTTTGCAAAACTAGAACTCCCAGCATGCACGGTCTCAGTGCATGCTGGGAGTTGTATTTTTGCAATAGCTGGAGGCTCACTGGTTGCGAGACACTGAGACAGGACACACACTCAGTTTCACAACCAGTGTGCCTTCAGCTGTTGCAAAACTGCAACTCCCAGCATGCTCTTTGTCTGTGCATGTAGAGAGTTGCTTCTAAGGAACAGCAGGAGGGGAACAGGCTTCACCTCCTGCTGTATCCTGCCGCCTGCACTTCCGGGCCGCCGCCGCCGCTTCTGCCACCGCTTCTGCTGCTCCTGTCCGCCGCCGCTCCTGAAGGGACCCCTGCTGGGAAAAGGTAGGAGACCCCCCGCCGGCTATGATCACCACCCCGGTTACTGCCCAGCAGGGTGGTGATTGGTCGGTCGCTCCGATCGATCAATCATGTGAATTAGTTCAGCAGGCATTCCGGTCCGGTCCCCACCGGCGAGCGACGGGGACCAGAATTCCCACAGGTGCACAGGTACACCCTTGGTCCTTAAGTGGTTAAAAAATGCAATAAATACCATTGGAAAAATAAAATAAATAAATAAATATTAACAATTTTTTTAAAAACATTTGTAGACCATTACTAAAGAAGTAAAAACTCATCAAATCTGGACACAAGACCATTTAAATTATCATCAACTTAACAAAGATAAAAGTAGTGTAAACTGTGCGGCCAAATTTCCATGTAAACTGGAATATGAGCCTCTAAATGTGTCCTGTAATCTCCACTAAATCCCATGTTACCCCCACTTTTCTGAATACTGGAGAACATGGGGGGAGAATCTGAGATTCTTTGTTTTTATTTTTTTCAGGAAAAGGTGTTATTTAAGTTACTATTAAAAAAAGAAATAATTATTATTGAAAAATTTTATTAAAAAAATATATATATAAATGTATCTTTTTTTTTTTTTCTTGGTCACTGCGCCTGCACTCACATTTAAGCTCAGAAATGTTTTATTTATACAGTTTTCACTTCTCTGGGCACTAGTAACCATGGAATATTTCGTGAGATGTTTCCGCCAGAATTTTCTGGGATGTGATCGGCAATTTTGACCCCAAACTCGTCAATTTTCAAAAAATTGAATATGGCTGCAACCAAAAAAATATGGGTGCGAAAAAAACCAAAAGTGGCGCAAAAATGAATTTTCACATATTTTCAAAGCAGCACAAAAGACCTTTGAAAACGCGAGGAGGAAAACTAAAAGGTGTGAATAATATCGCTGGAACAGAAATGACCGTCGTTTTTGAGAATATCTCCCCAATTGTGTAAGCTTTTGTCCTTTTGGATTTAAACTCCTATGAAAATGTTGTGTGATTTTCGCGCATCACTTTACTGAGTTCCGTGCCAAATATTTGGCATGAAACTCGGATTTTGGCTTTTGGATTTATCTCCAGGTGTTTTACATTTTAAGTGCATAATACTTTTCCTTGTATCTGGACGGGAACCTTAAAGGGGTACTCCACTGGCCAGCGTTCGGAACATTTAGTTCCAAACACTGTGTGCGCGCTGGGATCGTCCATGCTCCCTCGTTGCAAGTCTATGGAAGGGTGCGTGATGGCCGCCACACCCCCTCCCATAGTCTTGCATTAAGGGAGCATGGCATGACATCACGAGGGGGCGTGGCCAACTCTTGAAGTGCGCACACAGTGTTCAGAACTAAATGTTCCGTACGCTGGCCAGTGAAGTACCCCTGTAAACCAATTTATTAATAATCTGTACTTCTAATCTACTTCCACTAATCACAGATGTAATATATTTCTAATTTCTACATTGTTACAAGTTACTCCAGCATAATTATTATATTTTTTTATTTCCCCAGGCTGCCGGCATTTAAAAAAAAAAAATAATTTACATATCTGCTGTGGCTCCCCCTGTGCATCCGGTAACCCTCTCCGGTCTCTGCAGTGATCCTTTTCCTGGTTGCTGGTGGTCAGTGAATCACTGTACTGCGCTCAGCTGATCACCATCTGCAGTGCTGTCGCGCCTCGGCCAGTGATAGGCTGAGCAGCAGTGACAGTGATTATCTGAATGCAGTATAAAGACTCACTGACCACAGGCAACTAGGGAAAAGATCACTGCGGGTTACCAGAGGCATCGGGGGAGCAACGGCAGGTATGGACACTTTGTTTTTTTTTAAATGTCGGCATCCTGGCATTGGGGCCGCTCTGCCAGTGGGTCGTTCCCCCCCGTGGGCACTGGTGTCGCGGCGGTGGTGGTCGCCACCCAGTGCTACGCCATTTTATGCTAGGGACGTTAGGGACCCACTCTAAATAGGTGGCCTTGACGTGGCGAGTGGGCTTGTACTTTATGATCAAAAATGTATAATAACAACCTGTTAGTTTTTGATATTACACTGAGAAGCAATCAAATCATTATGCAAGATTGTAGATGTGCGACCATGTCTGTTTTCTTCTACCTGAATTCCTCTGAATATAATACTACCACACATTATACCCCCTTACTATAATACTACAACATACTATACCCTCTGAATATAATACTATCACACACTGTACCCCTGAATATAATACTGCCACACGCTGTGCTCCTGAATATAATACTGCCACACTCTGTGTCCCTGAATATAATACTGCTACACACTGTACCCCTGAATATAATACTGCCACACACTGTACCCCTGAATATAATGCTATTACACATTGTGCACCTAAATGAAATACTGTCACACACTGTTCTCTCTCTTATATAATACTGTCACACACTATGCCACTGAATATAATACTGTCACACACTATGCCACTGAATATAATACTACAACACAGTGCTCTCCTAAATTAAATTTTGTCAGACACTGCACCCCTAAATATAATACTGCCACACAGTGTATTCTGTGAATATAATACTGGCACAAACTTTGCCTCTTAAAATAATACCGCCACACACTGTGCTCCTGAATATAATACTGCCACACACTGTGCTCCTGTATATAATACTGCACACATTGTGTCCCTGAATATAATAATGCGACACACTGTGCTCCTAAATATAATACTGCCACACACTGTATCCCCTGAATATAATACTGGCACAAACTTTGCCTCTTAAAATAATACCGCCACACACTGTGCTCCTGAATATAATCCTGCCACACACTGTGCTCCTGAATATAATACTGCCACACACTGTGCTCCTGTATATAATACTGCCACACACTGTACCCCTGAATATAATACTGCGACACACTGTGCTCCTAAATATAATACTGCCACACACTGTGCTCCTGAATATAATACTGCCACACACTGTACCTCTGAATATAATACTGCCACACATTGTGTCCCTGAATATAATACTGTGACACACTGTGCTCCTAAATATAATACTGCCACACACTGTATCCCCTGAATATAATACTGCCACACACTGTGCCCTCTGAATATAGTACTGCCACACACTGTATCCTCTGAATATAATGCTGCCACACACACTGTATTCTCTGAATATAATACTGCCACACACACTGTATTCTCTGAATATAATACTGCCACACACTATTCTCTGAATACTACCACACACTGTATCCTCTGAATATAATACTGCCACACACTGTATCCCCTGAATATAATACTGCCACACACTGTATCCCCTGAATATAATAGTGCCACACACTGTATCCCCTGAATATAATACTGCCATACTCTGTATCCTCTGAATATAATGCTGCCACACACTGTATCCCCTGAATATAATACTGCCACACACTGTATCCTCTGAATATAATACGGCCATACTCTGTATCCTCTGAATATAATGCTGCCACACACTGTATCCCCTGAATATAATACTGCCACACACTGGATCCCCTGAATATAATAGTGCCACACACTGTATCCCCTGAATATAATACGACTTCACACTGTATCCCCTGAATATAATGCTGCCACACACTGTATCCCCTGAATATAATAGTGCCACACACTGTATTCTCTGAATATAATACTACCACACACTGTATCCCCTGAATATAATGATGCCACACACTGTATCCCCTGAATATAATACTGCCACACACTGTATCCTCTGAATATAATACGGCCATACTCTGTATCCTCTGAATATAATGCTGCCACACACTGTATCCCCTGAATATAATACTGCCACACACTGGATCCCCTGAATATAATAGTGCCACACACTGTATCCCCTGAATATAATACGACTTCACACTGTATCCCCTGAATATAATGCTGCCACACACTGTATCCCCTGAATATAATAGTGCCACACACTGTATTCTCTGAATATAATACTACCACACACTGTATCCTCTGAATATAATACTGCCACACACTGTATCCCCTGAATATAATACTGCCACACACTGTATCCCCTGAATATAATAGTGCCACACACTGTATCCCCTGAATATAATAGTGCCACACACTGTATCCCCTGAATATAATACTGCCATACTCTGTATCCTCTGAATATAATGCTGCCACACACTGTATCCCCTGAATATAATACTGCCACACACTATATCCTCTGAATATAATACTACTACACACTGTACCCCTGAATATAATACTGCCACACACTGTATCCCCTGAATATAATACTGCCACACACTGTATCCCCTGAATATAATAGTGCCACACACTGTATCCTCTGAATATAATACTGACACACACACTGTATTCTCTGAATATAATAGTGCCACACACTGTATCCCCTGAATATAATAGTGCCACACACTGCACCCTCTGAATATAATACTACCACACACTCTCTGTATATGACACACACAGATTACACTTAAGACCACTTCCCATAATTTTTTGCCTATATAATGAAGTACAGGATAATGGTGGTAAAATGATATTTGACATATACCGTGGCGTAGTCTCAGAATCATCAGTTTAATAGACTGAATGTGGTCGGATTGTGATTATGTTTCTTTTATTTCCTGTGCTGACGGTTTACACTTATAGAACAGACATAATCCCCAGGTGACGACATCCGGTCCATTACACTCAGGCACTATGGACAGTATAATAAATGGTGCTGTCATGTGGATCCTCATGTGTCATGGAGATTTGTTAGTGTCTCAGGAGAATTCTTCACAATCAGAGCCGATCTGACGTCTCTTTATGTGAATTGCGGAGAAGTTCAATAATAAAGCGTTACAGATTGAGTGTGACGACGTGGCGCTAAGTGATGTCATAATGCTGCCCTCTATAGACCAACAAATAGAAGGGTGAAAGGCGTAAGTGCTATAGTGGAAACTAGGGATGTCCCGATACCATTTTTTTAAGACCGAGTACGAGCACTGATACTTTTTCTTAGTACTCGCCGATACCAATTACCAATTTGTCATGTGACAGGGTTTTTTTTTTTTTCCTTAAGGGAACGTTCACACGGGCAGATCCACATGGTACTTTACGCTGTGGATCCGCCGCTGAAGGACCGCTACATGGTACCTCGGAGCGGCAATATGCAATGTGCGCATGCGCAGGCTACTCGCACTTTGTGGACGCTCTCGGCCTAGCTCATGGAGCAGGGGGAGCAGAAGCGATGTGCGTGAGTACACCGCGCATGCGCAGAGACTCGCACATTGCTTCAGTGTGTCTGCTTGTAGCAGCATACTGTCGCTCCGAGCATGGAAATCTATTATATATATATATATATATATATATATATATATATGTTTTTTTTTTCTTTATTTATTTTTATTTAAACTTTTTTGAAAAGTGCAGCGTCTAAAGGGTTAATGATGTGCACTGCATAGCTCGGGAGCGGAGAGTGCAGGCGGTTTACCACACCCCCCTGATACCTGCCGGCAGGTATCGGATTAGGTATCGGGGACATTTGCACATACAAGTGCAAGTACCGGTATCAGGATCGGGACATCCCTAGTGGAAACCATGCGGCTGCTATGGGGCCTTTAGAGAGAGGGTGAATAGTGGAAACGAATGCAGGGTTTCCAACACAGGAGTAGGTAACAAAAGTGGTTTAAAAGGGTACTCTGCCCCTAGACATCTTATCCCCTATCCAATGATAGAGACCCCTTAACCCCCCAAACCAACCATCAAGTGGGTGGTATCCACTTATTGATCAATCTTATTGATGGAATATATACAAAGAATTTCTACAACAATGACTATACCATGGATTCCATTGATCCCAACCTGTTTCTCCTGGGTCATAAATTCTGTTTCATCAGAGACTATAGTAAATGGGATCAAAATTAGTGTATAAGTACAACAGACCAATATGTGAACACACAGCAAGACCAGATTTCAAACAATCAACATGGGGGTCTGTATCCAGGGTAAAGAAGATACCAACATTACACACAACAAACTACAAAAGAAACAAAATTCATAAAATCAATCAGTGTAAATAAGCGCTTAACGCAAAACGTGCCGACCAAACACTATATACAATATATACAAATGAAGTCTCACTGCTGCCCCTGTCTGCATATCACATGACTGAAGCAAAAGGTGACGGGATCCAAGAGATGCGGAGATGACTTCATCACCAGTCAGAAGACAAACTGGTTTATGTCCCAGAATGCAACGCAATTCGTGGAAACTTGATTTTTTTTCACTCCTTATTTTTTTACAATAATTTAAACATGGTTTCCCAAATATTTCTCTCTCCTAACCCTACGAGAAACGCCAAAATGTTACCTCCAGACACCGAAGACGGATTGTAAAGCGATAAGCAGGTTTTCTGCATCATCATCGCATTATTAAACAAATTAATTAAGTGCGCAATTAATTACCGAGAAAAACGACTGAAAAATTCTCCCGGAATCTGGTAAATCGGCTTATTGTGAAGTCAAAGATTCAGAGGTAATTAAGGCCGGTAATTACCGCTGCAAATGAGTGATTATTAACACATAAAATGCCGGAGAAAAAAAACTGGTGAGGTGAGAAGACGCTGCTAAGAACCAAGTAAATAACACGGAATTTATCATCATTTGAATATTTAGTGTGTAATATTGTAATGTCTCAGATTTGTCTTTATTTGTATCCCAAATTGTAAAGTGCTGTGGAATCTGTTAGCGCTACATAAATACTAATAATAATAATACTAATAATAATAATAATGAAAATAACGATGATGAGGATAATTATTAATATTATTATTATTGTTGTTGTTATTATTATTATTATCATTATTATTATTCATATTTGGATATTTTAAATATTTAATATATATACTAAAATATTTAATGTTTTAAAGTTCTATTAATTTCCTTAAATTATAGTTTTTTTCTTTTGTACATTTTGATTATTTATTAAAATTTGCTGCTTCAGGTCACCTGTTGGGACCACAGGCATATGGGTACGCCCTTGCGCCCTGGTACTTAAGGACCAAGGGCGTACCTGTACGCCCATGGGAATTTTGGTCCCTGCCGCTCGCCGGGCAGGGACCGAACTGGGATCACTGCTGATATCTATCATCAGGCATCCCATGCCAATGCACACGGAGATCCTGGGAACCCCCCATTTCGGCGATCGCCACAAGTCGCCGGTGAATTCACAACCACGATTTGCGGCAATTCCGGGTCATGCGAGTCTCCGCTAACCCATGGACCCAGAAAATAAGGAGGACCGACCATTAGCAGATCGGGGGCTGGGGGGTAATGTTCGGTTCCCCCGCTCTGCCCAACCACTGTAGTCTGGGCAGAGCAGGGAAACAGTCGGGGACCAGCGCTGGAGGTCACTTACCATCGGCAGCGGCAGTGGGCGGCGATGACGTGCGGCTGGCTCCCTGGTGCAGACTACCGAGGCCGGTGAGTTGTCTAGCAACATCTGGAGGGCTACAGTTTGAGACCACTATACAGTGGTCTCTAAACTACAAATCCCAGCATGCCCAGACAGCTGTTTGCTGTTTGGGCATGCTGGGATTTGTAGTTTTGCAACATCTGTAGGTCCATAATTTGTGGACCTTCAGATGTTGTCTGTCCGGGCATGCTGGGAGTTGTAGTTATGCAAATCATGGACAACAGAAGAGAGGTCTCCAAACTCTGAACCTCCAGATGTTGCAAAACTACAACTCACAGCAAGCCCGGACAGCCAACGGCTGTCCGGGCATGCTGGGAGTTGTAGTTTTGCAAAGGCTACAGTTTGGAGACCACTGACCTATACCATCAATTAGCACCTTGTATTTGGTAAGGTTTATTTGGATTTATTCTCCTGAGAATCGAAAAGTTACTAAATGTATTTAATATAATTGTTTAAATTAAATTTATTCTCTAAATAACATATGATTAATAAAAATAATATAAATAATGTATATTAATATATATATCGATAAATATATATATATATATATATATATATAAATATATTTAATAAATAAAAAAATAAAATATAAAATAAATAATAAGGATTTCTCAGAATAAATTAGGTCTTAAAGGGGTACTCCAGTGAAAAACTAATTTTCTTCAAATTAACTGGTGCCAGAAAGTTAAACCGATTTGTAAATGACTTCTATTTAAAAATCTTAATCCTTCCAGTACTTATCAGCTGCTGTATGCTCCACTGGAAGTTCTTTTCTTTATACATGTCTTTTCAGTCTGACCACAGTGCTCTCTGCTGACACCTCTGTCTGTCTCAGGAACTGTCCAGAGTAGGAGCAAATCCCTATAGCAAACCTCTCCTGCTCTGGACAGTTCCTGACTTGAACAGAGGTGTCAGCAGAGAGCACTGTGGACAGACTGGAAAGAACTACACAACTTCCTCTGGAGCATACTGCAGCTGATAAGTACTGGAAGGATTAAGATTTTTTAATAGAAGTCATTTACAAATATGTTTAACGTTCTGGCACCAGTTGATTTAAAAAAAAATGTGTTTTTATCGGAGTACCCCTTTAAAAGATAATGTTTCTGCTACAATATATCGATGATTTTCTTCCACCCTGTAATATGTGATGGCGTATTGTTCTGCCACTTTGCTTGTTACGCCATTGTTCAGGCTCGGGCCAGAGTGTTTGGACGATGTGCAGTAGATTGTTTCTTCTCGTTCTTCTCATGATGTTAGATGAAGATGTCAGGAGACCGATGGCCGCCAAGTCTTCAGTGTATCCCGGGTTATTGCCTGTCATGGCAGACGGCCATAAGTGTCACCATGTAGACATGGCATCTATGCGGCTGCCAAACGCTCTACTCAACTAGGAAGATTTGCCAATTTGGCTGCTAAGTATTTTTGGGTCTGATCTGAGCAGAAGGGCTGCCCTGTCTGCACGATGGCGGATGAAATACGCACGATCTCCGGTCACTATGAACATTTTTCTTTCCTTCTCTGCCAAAAAGCCAAAAAATGTATCTAGAAAAGTAAACAACGTAAAAAAAAAAAAAAAGAGGTGCACTAGATGAAGCCCTTGGCACAGATCCCGCAAACAGGCATGTGACGCCCAAGGGCACTTAAGTCCGTGTGAACTTCAATGGGGCGCTCAATCACGAAACCAGTGCAGAACATACATGTAAAGAGTAATGATGGCACTCACCATAGGATGAAGGAACGGTAATACTTTATTCGTGACAACCGGCAGACTACAGCATGGGGAAGAGGGACGCCGTGAGCGTGATAGCTATTTTGTGCACCACTAGGCGCACTTCTTCAGACCTCTCCCCCACTGCTGTCAATGCCGATGTGAAATACCTGGCAGTGACGTCAGTGGGCGTATGCCTCCATTAATACACCATAGAAAAAGTGAAAAAACTGTGTAAAAAAAAGAGCTAAAAACATACAAGGAAAAACACTGCAAAAACCAGTATAAACCATCACATAAATCTGCTAAAATCCACTTTATCATTTATGTCAGCTGGGCCCTGAGTACGCATGCGCCGGATCCACCTCGCCTCCTTCTGCAGCAGTGCTTTCCTTCTATTTCCCCCAGCAACGGCATAAACTCTCTTAAATTCCTAAATAAACTTCAAAACAGAGGAATCGCCCTTATGTTCTTCATTAATATGTTCAATGATCCTTGGGCAACCTTTTGATGTTTTCACCGACCGTACGGAAACGAGTGCGCATGGGGCGTATAGTGTAGAAGCGGCTGTATGCGCACTCGATCCCGTACACCACGTAGACGGTACGACAGGTAATGAGATCTTTCACTACGACCTCAGATCCACCTGACAGAAAGATTTTTCCTTTTTTCACGTGAGGAGGAGGAGGAGACCATCTACAACTCCCACAACAGCGGTTTCCCGTAGGAGCCGCGACACTACGCCAATCTGAACTCTTATTCTTTTCTGACACAAAGCGATTATTTGTGAGTAAATTGTCGATATTCTTCACTGTCCTGACGGCTATCACGGGTCTGTTTTGAGTCACACTAGTTAGTAGCGGGTCTTTTTGTAGACGTGACCAATTATCATTTATGACTTTTTTGATTGTATTGGAGAAGGGACGGAAATCAAACACAAAGGAAAATCTGTCAGAAGTGGAATCTTCTCTCTTGGACTCGGACTCGTTTTGTTTGTATTTTCTATTTCTTTTTATGAAGATTCCACATCTGACAGATTTTCCTTTGGGAGCAGTCTGTAAGTCGGACCAAAAGCTTTTGTAATTGCGCATTTGCCCCTGTTTTCTTGCTTATCATGCACAGACAGGTTTAGGTTAGGTCCCTCATCACTTGGGAAACCTTGGCGTTGGTGTGCGGGCTCAGGTATGTCCTTCATATAAGGATATACTGGCTAATGTCTCAACTGCACATCAGCATTTGGGCTCGAGCACTTCTTGACATTTGAGACCACGTTCTTGTTGTGTTAGATTTTCCTTTTTGTTTGATTTCCGTCCCTTCTCCAAGACAAACAAAAAAGTCATAAATGATAATTGGTCACGTCTTCAAAAAGAACCGTTACTAACTAGTGTGACTCAAAACAGACCCGCTAAAAAACAGACCCGCTAAAAAACCTATAAATACGCCACTACAGCGTATAGGGTAAACCCAAACAGACCCGTGATAGCCTTCAGGACAGTGAAGAATATCGACAATTTACTCACAAATAATCGCTTTGTGTCAGAAAAGAATAAGAGTTCAGATTGGCGTAGTGTCGCGGCTCCTACGGGAAACCACTGTTGTGGGAGTTGTAGATGGTCTCCTCCTCCTCCTCACGTGAAAAAAGGAAAAATCTTTCTGTCAGGTGGATCTGAGGTCGTAGTGAAAGATCTCATTACCTGTCGTACCGTCTACGTGGTGTACGGAATCGAGTGTGCATACAGCCGCTTCTACACTATACGCCCCATGCGCACTCGTTTCCGTACGGTTGGTGAAAACATCAAAAGGTTGCCCAAGGATCATTGAACATATTAATGAAGAACTTAAGGGTGATTCCTCTGTTTTGAAGTTTTCTGGAATTTAAGAGAGTTTATGCCGTTGCTGGGGAAGATAGGAGGAAGGCGCTGCTGCAGAAGGAGGCGAGGTGGATCCGGCGCATGCGTGCTCAGGGCCCAGCTGACATGAATGATAAAGTGGATTTAAGCAGATTTATATGATGGTTTATACAGTTTTTTGCATTGTGTTTTTCCTTGTATGTTTTGAACTCTTTTTTTTTTACACAGTTTTTTTCACTTTTTCTATGGTGTATTAATGGAGGCATACGCCCACTGAGGTCACTGCCAGGTATTTCACACCGGCGTTGACAGCAGTGGGGGAGAGGTCTGTAGAAGTGAGCCTAGCGCACAAAATAGCTATCACGCTCACGGCGTCCCTCTTCCCTGTGCTGTAGTCTGCCGGTTATCACGAATAAAGTATTACCGTTCCTTCATCCTATGGTGAGTGCCATCTTTACTCTTTACATGAATAAAAAAAAAAGGAAGAAGAGCTCCTCATAGGGCGGAATATCTAACGCAAGATAATAGAGACTCCCAAGGAGGGTCTGCTCACCTTGTTTGGTGGTGTTAGAGGCACAACCACTATGCCGGAGTAATATGAGTGGTGCAGCCTTTGGGGGGCCGGGGTGGGAGCGTGCCACCCAAACAGCGTAGAAAGTCTGAGGAGGAGGAAAATCCTGGGTGTATGGAACAATTTACCAATTGGAAAGTGATTTACGGATCACAAATGTCTTTTATTTTAAAACCAAAAACACAACGTGTTTCAGGGCTTGGGAGGCCCTTCATCAGGTTTCTGGTGCATGTCTCTGACAAAGGGGCAGCCTTCAGGGAAATAGTGCAGAGTCTGAGGAGGAGGAAAACCCCGGATGTGTGGCACAATCCATGAAACGTATAGTCATTTATGGATCATGAACCCTTTTTATTATAAAAACCAAGACACAACAGGGGAGATTTATCGAAACCTGTCCAGAGGTAAAGTTTCTGCGTTGCCCATTACCAATTAGATTGCTTCTTTCAATTTTGAAAAGGCCTCTGAAAAATGAAAGAAGCGATCTGATTTGTTGCTATGAGCAACTCAGAAACTTTTCCTCTGCACAGATTTTGATAAATCTCCCCCAACGTGTTTTAGGGCTTGGGAGCCCCTTCATTGGGTTATCTAGCCTGTATCTCTGATGAAGGGGCTCCCAAGCCCTAAAACACGTTGTGCCACAAGAAGGAAGACGCCGGTCAGAAATCATATGAACAGTGAGATACAGTAAGCGCACGTTCACACACGGAATTGTATAATTCGCAGTAAATCCTTCATGACCAATCAGATACTATTAATTCATAGATACTCTTCTTATTTCCTGCCAATCATGAAGGGAAGTGTTTCCCAACCCGGGTGCCTATATCTGTTGCAAAACTACAACTCCTAGCATGCTGGAGGTTGTAGTTTTTGCAACTGTCTGTGTATGCAAGGAGATATAGCTCTGCAACAGCTGGAGGCACACTGGTTGGGAAACACTGGCACAGGGTGCTATGAAGAGTACCTACAGGAGCAGGGACTTCTGTCAAAGACAAGTGTCCCTGCTGCTGTAATTGGCTCATAAGGTAAGTGGTAAATGCTCTTTGCATCTCCACTCGCACTCACAAATACAGAGCACCTGGCCCAGTGAGTGAACTGATGGACAAAGTCAATTTCTGGAAATTTATTTAATCTCTAACATAAATCTTTTCATTTTCAAACAGGGAAAATCACAGTAATGAGACTCCACCCCCACTCTCTCTGCAAAGCCAGTGGAGTCATGGGAAATGTAGGCAGCAATAGAAAATAATTACAGTGATAGAACTGCAATCAGTATGGCTAAAAACCACATGCCTGCCACGTCAGCTAAAACAAGATATGAGGACGGGATATGAGGACGAGATATGAGGTTGGGATATGAGAACTGGTTATGAGGACGGGATATGAGGACGGGATATGAGGACGAGATATGAGGTTGGGATATGAGAACTGGTTATGAGGACGGGATATGAGGACGGGATATGAGGACGAGATATGAGGTTGGGATATGAGAACTGGTTATGAGGACGGGATATGAGGACGGGATATGAGGACGAGATATGAGGTTGGGATATGAGAACTGGTTATGAGGACAGGATATGAGGACGGGATATGAGGACGAGATATGAGGTTGGGATATGAGAACTGGTTATGAGGACAGGCTATGAGGACGGGATATGAGGACGGGATATGAGGACGGGATATGAGGACGGGATATGAGGACGGGATATGAGGACGGGATATGAGGACGGGATATGAGGACGGGATATGAGGACAGGATATGAGGACGGGATATGAGGACGGGATATGAGGACGGGATATGAGGTCGGGATATGAGAACTGGTTATGAGGACAGGATATGAGGACAGGCTATGAGAACTGGATATGAGGACAGGCTATGAGGACAGGATATGAGGACGGGATATGAGGACGGGATATGAGGATGAGATATGAGGACAGGATATGAGGACAGGATATGAGGACAGGATATGAGGACAGGATATGAGGACGGGATATGAGGTCGGGATATGAGAACTGGCTATGAGGACGGGATATGAGGACAGGATATGAGGACGGGATATGAGGACGGGATATGAGGACGGGATATGAGGACAGGATATGAGGACAGGATATGAGGACAGGATATGAGGACAGGATATGAGGACAGGATATGAGGACGGGATATGAGGACGGGATATGAGGACGGGATATGAGGACGGGATATGAGGTCGGGATATGAGGACGGGATATGAGGATGGGATATGAGGACGGGATATGAGGACAGGATATGAGGACAGGATATGAGGACAGGATATGAGGACAGGATATGAGGACAGGATATGAGGACAGGATATGAGGACGGGATATGAGGACGGGATATGAGGATGGGATATGAGGTCGGGATATGAGGACGGGATATGAGGACGGGATATGAGGACGGGATATGAGGACTAGAGCATCATTGTTGCTTTTCCTCTCCCCCAATGTTTCGGTAGGAAGCCCGGGTACTCTGCTGGTTTGCTCATAAAATATGATAGAAATAACAATATATTAGATAATAGTCTGAGGGATGTAACGATAGTTCATGGAGCGTGCGCCCAGCATTTCACTTCATGAAAACCTTCAATCAATTAAATCTTACCGAGGAATCGGACCGTTCTCCGCACCAGTGGATTAATATAGCAACAGTCTCCAGTTAATAGTGTTTTCTCCTGGTTCTCAAAGTCTCTTGTCGCTACCTGTAGGCAAAAGACCACAGTCTCTCCGACGATAATCTGAATAGGAAACACAAGAAGGAAGATGCCGGATCAGAAATCGTATGAGATACAGTAAGCGCCCATTCACACACGGACTTGTATAATGCGCAGTAAATCCTTCATGACCAATCAGATATTATTAATTCATAGATACTCTTCTTATTTCCTGCCGATCGTGTAGGGAAGTGTTTCCCAACCCGGGTGCCTCTATCTGTTGCAAAACTACAACTCCCAGCATGCCCGGGCAGCCGAAGGCTGTCCGGGCATGCTGGTGGTTGTAGTTTTGCAACTGTCTGTGTATGCAAGGAGATATAGCTCTGCAACACCTGGAGGCACACTGGTTGGGAAACACTGGCATAGAGTGCTATGAAGAGTACCTACAGGAGCAGGGACATCTGTCAAAGACAAGTGTCCCTGCTGCTGCAATTGGCCCATAAGGTAAGAGGTAAATGTTCTGTGCATCTCCACTCATACTCAAATACAGAGCACCTGGCCCAGTGAGTGAACCGATGGACGAAGTCAATGTCTAGAAATGTATTTAATCTCTAATATCAATCTTTTCATTTACAAACAGGGAAAATCACATTTCTATCATTCTAAAAGATGTCCTTACAAGATGAGTTCTGAAATCCTTAAAGCGTAACTGTCAGATCCCACAAAAAAAATAAAATAAACTGTAATATGTTACTTAATACGTCATCATATTTCACACACAAAAATGCATATTACAGCTGCTCACTGTCTTTTCAATTGTTTCAAAGGGAAGGGGTGTGTCCTTCTCTTGCCTGCCCTGCACTGTGATGACTCCTCCCCCTCACTCTGCTGACTCACTGCTCTTGGAGGAGCCTGGCAGCCCTGCTCTGTAATTCTTTCCTCTCTTGATTTATGCTGTACACAAACACACACACACACAATGATTATTGGGGATTGCCTGTACTCTACCACCAAAGACAATATGGTGAGTGTATAACTTACATCTTTCTATGTCATTCATGTGTGTCATCCTTTGTCAGTCCTGTAATGCTGGGACTTGTAGTTTTGGAATAGTTGGTGGTACAGTGTTCAGATAACTATTTTTTACAGCAGTGTTGCCTTCAGCTGTGTGCCTCCAGCTTTTGCAAAACTACAACTATCAGCATGCCCAGACATCCTTTTGACTGTCCAGGCATGCTTGGAGTTGTAGTTTTACAACAGCTGGAGGCACATGTAGGCTGCAGCCTTGTCAATCAGCCATCTCGTGTCCATGACCCTTGGACACCCTCATGCTGCTGTGAGACTCATCAGTGTCCCAGGAGGTATGGGGACCCCTAGTGGAGGGATTTTCAAAGGCAGTTTTCAACAAAGTTTTTATATCTGACAGTGCCCATTTAAAGGGAATCGGTCTTCAGTATCACCCAAATTAACCTGTTGGTAGAGGCTTGTAGTGCGGCTAACACTGATGACAAAGGTCTTTACCATTTTTCGATCACTGCGCATCCACCAGCATCCAGGATAGACCCGTGAGCAAAATCTCTGCTCGCAAGTAACAGGTGAAGAAAAAATATACTTGGCATGGGACTTCTGCATTCTGAATATATATATATATATATATATATATATATATATATATATATATATTGGGAAGATTATGGCACTCTCTATCTTAGTGTGGTGCACAGGTAGGGTCCAATCCATTAAATATAAATAAAGAAGCAACATGGCATTTGACTTGCGGTGAAAATAAAGGTAATGTTTCGGTCAATTTAGACCTTCATCAGACTCGATTGCTGCGGCATAAGAAAAGGTTCAGCATGCAATACGGTCAAATACTGTGTCCAGAGGTATGTGGTATAATCACCAAAGTCGCATGAAGAAGGCTCCATTGGTTCATTCCCCATGCGACTTTGGTTGATATATCACATACCTACGGTATAGTATTTTCACAACTTTTTCACTGCCGGTGGAGTGCCACGTTCTTTCTTTGTATATTTTTATATATATATATATATATATATATATATATATATATATATATATATATATATATAGGCAAAAACAAAGCAGTTGCAGCACTCAGTACAGGAGGAAAAACGTGGGTAGCTTTATTCCATGCTAAAATACAGATGCAACGTTTCGGCTGCCTGCACGCTGCTTAAGCTTCTGTCGGATAGCCGTTTAAGCATCCTGGACAGGTTCACTTACCTATCCCCGCTGCTTCGAGTCCACTTCGCGATCCTCCTGCATCTTTTGCATCTTCTCCAGGGTCCGGGCCTCGCTTTCCGGCGTCGTTATTACATCAGTGTGCACGCCATCCCGGCGCAGCAACGTAATAACGTCACCAGAAAGCGAGGCCCGGACACTGGAGGATCCAGAAGAAGACGCTGGAGAAGCGGGACAGCATCGGGAGCCCCTGGGAGACCATCGGGAGCGGTGAGGACGCGGTCTGGAGCGGCGGGGACAGGTGAGTATAAATGTACTTTTACTATTGCACGAATCCCTCAACATACGATGGATTCGACAAACGATGGGTCGTTTGGAACAAATTACCATCGTATGTTGAGGGACCACTGTACTTTTAGGAGGTTCCGTTGCAGAACTGCTGTGTAAACGCTAGTGATGAGCGGCATTGGCAATATTTGAATTTGCGATATTTTGCGAATATATAGACAAATATTCGTCCTATATTTGTGAATTCTGCTTATTTGTTAAATATTCGCATATTCACGTATTTGAGGAAGAAAACAATGAGGGGAGGGCAACTTTCCTATTGGTTGCTAGGGATGTTGTTGATAACCTCTGACAAGTGTATTTGCATCATTCCAATTGGCCCACAAGTGAAAAAAAAGAATATGCGAATGTGCGCATATGCGGAAAAACGAATAATCACAATTTCTGATATATAGCGAATATATTCGCGAATTCACGATAAAAATTCGAAATGCGAATATTCGCGCCCAACACTAGTGAACGCAGCCGAGGGAGAACTATTGAAGTCGATGAATTGTGCAGCAAGGTGGAATCACATGGATCCCTGGTGGACATAGTGTGAACGAGCGCTGATCTGATGCTTCTACTAGACCCTGCCAGAGAGAACACCAAAACGATGAAAAATGCATCATAATGTGAAAACATCTTAAGAAATAAAACATATTAATAATCTTTACTCATAAAGCAACAAAATATTCTGCAGCAATTTACAGTCCAATACTTGGCGTTGCCCCATTATCCCATTATTTACCCCATGGTGAATGTAATGAATAAAAAAAAAAAAAAAAAACATATGCTAAAAAAAAAAACTGATCAAAAAGTTGCATGTAACCCAAAATTGTAGGAATAAAAACATCTGCTCATATAAAAAAAAAGAAATATTATATTTGTTTTTATTTTATTTTGCAAAAAAAAAAAACATAAAATTGGTATCTATTATCGTACTGATGTAAAAAAAAAAAAAAATGGAACTAACAAAATTGCAGCATCATTTTTTTCATCCCTCTCCCCCCCCAAAAAATAAAATAAATAAATAAGGTTTCCTATATGTTACATGAGCCCTAAAATGGCGCCATTACAAAATTCTACTTTTCCAGTAAAAAAGCGTTCAAGGATAAATAAAAAGGTTATGGATTTCAAGGCATGTCAGGAACTGTCTAGAGCAGGATAGGTTTGCTATGGGGATTTCCTCCTGCTCTGGGCAGTTCCTGACATGGACAGAGGTGTCAGCAGAGAGAACGGTGGTCAGACTGGAAAGAACTACACAACTTCCTGTGGAACATACAGCAGCTGATAAGTACTGGAAGGGTTAAGATTTTTACATAGAAGTAAATTTCAAATCTGTTTAACTTTCTGGCACCAGTTGGTCTGAAAACATTTTTGTTTTCCCCAGAGTACCCCTTTAAGAAGACAAAGAAAACAATCTGACACATTTTCTGCAGCTCTAACAGGTTAAAGGGGTATTCCAGGATTTTTTTTTTATTTGACTATGTCACAGGGGCTGTAAAGTTAGTGTAGTTCATAATATAGTGTCTGTACCTGTGTGTGACGGTTTTCTCACAATTCTTCTGTGATTTTCACCCCAATATTTATTTTTAACAGCATACAAAATGACTGTTGTCTCAAATTTTTCCCAGCTTGCAATGCGGCCGAGACCTGACATCACTAGTCAGCTGATGACAGGGAGCCTGGCTGCTTCAATGGGTGGAGCGATCGCTTGGTGGGAGAGAGATCAATCTGCAACTAATACAATAACTGGAGGCACCCTGATTGAAAACCACAGGTCTTTTGAATGGATGCAGCTCATTTATGTTTCAATGGGTGGGGTGGCTGATGTGTGGGAGGGAGGAAAATGGAATTGTGGGATTTGTAGTAAAAAAAAAAAGAAAAGTCAAACAGGAAATACCCGTTCACAAAAAGCTGCCACAGTGTTATGGTAATCTCACAACATAGCCATTGATCCCCAAGACAAGCGCAGATCCTTCCTAAGCATGTCCATTACTGTCTGCCAGGTACCTACTAAAATCACTTTATGGTGGAGAACCCCCTTAATATACGTCCCCGCTCTTGACATCTTGACACATTCCTACTTTCTTCCTCTCCTCGATAATCTGCCGTCATATCGGCCATTTTAAAGGAAGAAGAAAAGAAAAGCGGAGGCGGGGGGGGGGGGAGGGGGATCTACAATAAAAAGATGAAATTGTCTTAAATTATGTCAGGCTCAGGGTGACAATTCCCGTCAGCTGTGAATACGACAAAGGCTGCACGTGAAATCCTGCGCGGTGCGCGTCGTATGGCAGTGAACCTCACATCTCGTAGAGTCAATTATTTTGGTCGGCTGATGGTTTTCATTGTTGCAGTGTCAGATTTTTGAGTCTTCGCGGGCGTCTCTACGACGTCTCGGTAAACAACTTCTTCTTGACATTGAACAGATTACAGATGGCTCCTGGCACAAGTAAATATTAGCCGAAGTTGCCGCCATAGATGAGTCTCATACCGCCGCGAACATGAACTCAATCTCATTTACAACGATTCTGACAAATTCAAAATGTCAGATCCTTCAGCTGGTAATTCTGTAGACAACGATGAGAGGATGAAGGATAAAGGGGACAATACTGAAGAGCTGGGGTAACAATACAAGGATTCCAGATGGTACAACCGGGACTGGACCCAGAGAAGAAGCCGCCAGGGACCAGCACACCTTCAACTGTGTCCACATCCTCAGGACACTAATGCAGATAAAAACTATGGAGGGGCAGAGAACCATTGGTTCCCTGCCCTGCCACTAGGTCTTGTTAGCCACCGGCTGCTTTAGTCCTGGAGCCAACCAGTGGCCGGGAGCACAGAGAGGACGGCAGTGTCCCAGCACAGGTGATGGTGAAGGGCCATGGGCTGGGAAGAGGATTGTCACGATGCCGGCTGGCAGGAGGTGGATCCTCTGTGCCAGAGAGGGATAGCGAGGACCGTGCTAGTGGACCGGTTCTAAGACACTACTGGTTTTCACCAGAGCCCGCCGCAAAGCGGGATGGTCTTGCTGCGGCAGTAGTGACCAGGTCGTATCCACTAGCAACGGCTCACCTCTCTGGCTGCTGAAGATAGGCGAGGTACAAGGGAGTAGGCAGAAGCAAAGTCGGACGTAGCAGAAGGTCGGGGGCAGGCGGCAAGGTTCGTAGTCAGGGGAGATAGCAGAAGTTCTGGTACACAGGGTTTTAAACACACAAAACGCTTTCACTAGGCACAAGGGCAACAAGATCCGGCAAGGAAGTGCATGGGAGGAGGTTAGATATAGTCAGGGACCAGGTGGGAGCCAATTAAGCTAATTGGGCCAGGCACCAATCATTGGTGCACTGGCCCTTTAAGTCTCAGGGAGCTGGCGCGCGCGCGCCCTAGAGAGCGGAGCCGCGCGCGCCAGCACATGACAGCAGGGGACGGGAACGGGTAAGTGACCTGGGATGCGATTCGCGAGCGGGCGCGTCCCGCTGTGCGAATCGCATCCCCAACGGCCATGACAGAGCAGCGCTCCCGGTCAGCGGGACTGACCGGGGAGCTGCAGGGAGAAAGACGCCGTGAGCGCTCCGGGGAGGAGCGGGGACCCGGAGCGCTAGGCGTAACAGTACCCCCCCCCTTAGGTCTCCCCTTCTCTTTATCGGGTAACTGCCTCCCCTGGGATGAGGACACCGGGAAAGGATGGAGGGATTCCTCAACGGCAGGCAGAACCGCAGGAGTGGGAATGGGGAGAGAGGGCAGAGGGCGAGACCTGGCACGGGGCAGTGTGACACCAGGACGAGGGCCATGAGGGGACACAGAAGCTTGCCTGATGGAACTGGGAGGGGGGGAGGGGCATTTCCTGTGGCAGGCAGAGTCCTTAATGACCTTAGGGGGACCGGATACAGGAGGAACCACAGGGTCACGGCAGGGAGTACTGGGAACCGGTTGAAGGCAGTCCTTGGAACAAGAGGGACCCCAACTCTTGATCTCCCCAGTGGACCAATCCAGGGTTGGGGAATGGTGTTGAAGCCAGGGTAGTCCAAGGAGAACTTCGGAAGTGCAATTAGGAAGGACCAAAAATACAATTTCCTCGTGATGAGGTCCGATGCACATTAGGAGGGGCTCCGTGCGGTAACGCACGGTGCAATCCAACCTGGCTCCGTTGACCGCGGAAACGTGGAGTGGCTTGACAAGACGGGTCACCGGAATGCGGAATTTATTCACTAAGGATTCCCGAATAAAATTCCCAGAAGCTCCAGAGTCCAGGCAGGCCACGGCTGAGAGGGGAGAGCTGGCTGAAGTGGAAATCCGAACAGGTACCATGAGACGTGGAGAAGCCGACTTGGCATCAAGAGACGCCACACCCACGAGAGCTGGGTGCGAGCGTGCGTTTCCCAGACGTGGAGGACGGATTGGGCAATCCACCAAAAAATGTTCAGTACTGGCACAGTATAGACAAAGATTCTCTTCCTTACGGCGATTCCTCTCTTCCAGGGTCAGGCGAGACCGATCCACTTGCATGGCCTCCTCGGCGGGAGGCCTAGGCGCAGATTGCAGTGGAGACTGTGGGAGAGGTGTCCAGAGATCTAAGTCTTTTTCCTGGCGGAGCTCTTGATGCCTCTCAGAAAAACGCATGTCAATGCGAGTGGCTAGATGAATGAGTTCATGCAGGTTAGCAGGAGTCTCTCGTGCGGCCAGAACATCTTTAATGTTGCTGGATAGGCCTTTTTTAAAGGTCGCGCAGAGAGCCTCATTATTCCAGGATAGTTCAGAAGCAAGAGTACGGAATTGTATGGCGTACTCGCCAACGGAGGAATTACCCTGGACCAGGTTCAGCAGGTCTCAGCAGAAGAGGCTCGGGCAGGTTCCTCAAAGACACTTCGAATTTCCGAGAAGAAGGAGTGTACAGAGGCAGTGACGGGGTCATCGCGGTCCCAGAGCGGTGTGGCCCATGACAGGGCTTTTCCAGACAGAAGGCTGACTACGAAAGCCACCTTAGACCTTTCAGTAGGAAACTGATCCGACATCATCTCCAAGTGCAAGGAACATTGCGAAAGAAAGCCACGGCAAAACTTAGAGTCCCCATTAAATTTGTCCGGCAAGGACAGGCGGAGGCTAGGAGCGGCGGAGGAGATGGTTGTTGCTGCTGTAGCTGCGACTGTACTTGCTGTAGTTGTGACTGGAGTTGCTGTGTCATGGTGGTCAAGTACGACAGCTGGTGATCTTGTTGCGCTATCTGTTGCGACTGCTGGGCGATCTGACGAGCTTGCTGGGCGACCAGCGTAGGGAGGTCAGCGACAACTGGCAGAGGAACTTCAGCGGGATCCATGGCCGGATCTACTGTCACGATGCCGGCTGGCAGGAGGTGGATCCTCTGTGCCAGAGAGGGATAGCGAGGACCGTGCTAGTGGACCGGTTCTAAGACACTACTGGTTTTCACCAGAGCCCGCCGCAAAGCGGGATGGTCTTGCTGCGGCAGTAGTGACCAGGTCGTATCCACTAGCAACGGCTCACCTCTCTGGCTGCTGAAGATAGGCGAGGTACAAGGGAGTAGGCAGAAGCAAAGTCGGACGTAGCAGAAGGTCGGGGGCAGGCGGCAAGGTTCGTAGTCAGGGGAGATAGCAGAAGTTCTGGTACACAGGGTTTTAAACACACAAAACGCTTTCACTAGGCACAAGGGCAACAAGATCCGGCAAGGAAGTGCATGGGAGGAGGTTAGATATAGTCAGGGACCAGGTGGGAGCCAATTAAGCTAATTGGGCCAGGCACCAATCATTGGTGCACTGGCCCTTTAAGTCTCAGGGAGCTGGCGCGCGCGCGCCCTAGAGAGCGGAGCCGCGCGCGCCAGCACATGACAGCAGGGGACGGGAACGGGTAAGTGACCTGGGATGCGATTCGCGAGCGGGCGCGTCCCGCTGTGCGAATCGCATCCCCAACGGCCATGACAGAGCAGCGCTCCCGGTCAGCGGGACTGACCGGGGAGCTGCAGGGAGAAAGACGCCGTGAGCGCTCCGGGGAGGAGCGGGGACCCGGAGCGCTAGGCGTAACAAGGATCCATGTGTTCATGTACAGGTAGAGGAGGCCATTATTAGTGAGTGCACAACAGTATTAATATTGTGTGTGGGAACAAAATGGGGACTATGGTACCAAGAGAGGACATTATTACAGTCTGGGACAGTATTTCATCTGGGGATCTATGAATGGAGATATCCTGCCATTTCCTGTCATAGTGTGCTGTCAGTGGTCAAGGGGATTTGTTCATAGTGTTCCAATCATGAGACAAAAAAACATCAAAAAACAAAATGTCACAGGTTACTCTTTCCCTGGTGTTGACCCTGTCTGTGTGACTGTTAAATCCTGTTTTTTATCTTTTTATTGGTCCTAATTCTCTTTTCTGTGTTTCTCACATTGAATGCAGTTCACTGAGGAGGAGGGGGTGTTCTTTGTTTGCCCTTACATCTCTTATGGGAACCTCCTCACTCCTTACAGCTGATGACTGGCTGCTCTGTGCACTAAGGTTCTATGACCCACCCCCCCCCCCCCCCCTAGTTTACAACCCAGGAGCCTGCACAGAGGGCTGTTTGTCCCACCCACACTTCCTGTTCCTATGACAGCTGCTGGTCAAGACACACACACAATAGCTGTTGGGGCAAAACAGTGTTCTGGATGGTGGCGAGACCCCTAGTGGTAAGAAGTATGGAACATTTTTTTATCAAAAAATATGCACACTTTTAAACCAAATGTGCATTACAAATATACATAAAATGGTACTATCCACATTGTATAAACATTTTTACAAATGACAGGGCCCATTTAACATTGTCAGATGAGGGAGTTAAAGGCAGTGATTCAATTAGAGCCCCACCATAGTACACATCTAATTCTTATTTCTCCATTTCAGGGACGGGACTAGAGATGGGCTGTTTGACAGTAGTACACACATAGACAGCTTTTCCCTTAGTTGCCTAGCCAATAACAGAATAGCACCCACTCCTCTCTGCTATGCTGTGATGTAGTGATGATGGAAGTGCAGGAAGCAGGCTGGCATTGTGCTGGGGGCAATTTACACAGTACAATTCTGTATATGGAATGTGGTAGGGGGGGAGGGGTTACCGACGCACTGGGTTTTCAAAGTGATATGTGAGCAGACATGAAAGAAACAGCAGCAAAACAGCTATAAAGGGGGTTACACTAAGCACTGAACTACTACTGAACACAAGTTTGTAGATCAAAGGGAGGAGGAAATTAGATTCAGAAAGCAACACTGTGTACATAAGAAGCACAGTAACTAAGGGGTTACACAGGCACTGACCTGCTGCTAAGATGAGAGAGAAGCCTTGATTTACATTTCAGGGACAGTGCAGATCCTCTGTAGAATAGACACAGGTTGCTGGTACACAAACTTTCCCTTTCAATCCGACAAAGCCCATACCTAGCCCTGCCCCCACTTCCTGTGTTCTGTCTTACTGAGGTCGTTATTAGAGACAAATTTTCCCTAACAACAGGAAGTGAAGAGCAGATTTAAGAGAACTTTAGAGCAATTGTTTGTTAGAAATCATATACACTATCAGGTGGGGGGAAATTATGTAAAAATGACAATTTAAATACCCAGTGAAGACTCACTGGTCAGATGTGGATGACGGTTATCGGGTGACGCTCACCCTCCATACAGACAACACATTGCACATTTACTAAAATCAGAACAATTGATGACTGAGCCACATTCTACCCGTCCGGGGTCGATAATTCACTGGGGGGGGGAGGGGTCATTCGTGTATCAGAAGCGTCGATGGATCAGAGTTTGTCTTTTACTGCTGACCTAGTTTCCAGGACAATGGCTCCAGGGCGGCTCCGGCAGATGTGAACCCACGGAGACCGAATCACGATTGTCTCTGGAATAACAAGGAAAGATTCTCCACATCCCCGGTATCTGTAAATGTCTTCTGAGGACGCGTTCTTATTCCTGTCAGTCTCAGCAGGATCGCGTTTCAGAATCAGGAATCAGCAGGTGCTAATTGAGCCATAACGTTCTGTATTCTGTATCTCTAAATGTTATGTAACCGGAGCCGACGCTATTTATGTGATTACTGACATCCAAATGAATAATGTGAAGTCAATACTGCGACAATTTACAAGAACAGAACAACGGATAGAACTGAAGATAGTCCGGACTCCTCCAAGACCAGAACCAGTGAGAACAAGATACAGAAAGATACATAAGATATATAAAGTTACATAAGATACAGAAAGATACATAAGATATATAAAGTTACATAAGATACAAGAAGATACATAACACACATAGATAGATATATATGAGATAGATAGATAGATATGAGAGATATTTTTTTTTTTAAACTGTATGCAACCGTACAACAAACCGTGGCCATAGACTTTCCATTCAAAACCGTATGCACCATATTGTATACGGTTGTCTCCGTTTTTCACACCACATGGTTTTTTCGTTTTTTTTTTCTGGACAGAAAACCGTGGCCTACCACATTGACCCGTATACGTTTTTTTTTTAAACATGGGAGTCAATGGGAACCGTGCAGACTTGTATGTGCGTACGGTTCCATCCAGTTTTTACCATACGGTTTTTGACTTTGCACAGTTTTTTTTCCTTGGAATTTCAATCAAACAAGTGAAACTTTATTCATAATGGAGTGAAAAGTTCAAAACATATACGTTTTTTTTCTTAAAAAACAGAAGCAACCGGACATCATTTTTCAAATCGTATACAGATAAAACTTTGTACACACGTTTTGATACAGTTTAGTCAGGTTTTGAGGAATACGTTTTTTTTAAATCAAAAACCTGATAAAAACTGTATTGCAAAAACGTGGTGTGAACCCACCCTAACACAGACTTTGTAAGGCAGATACATGTCACCCACTCCTAAGGCTAAGAATGCATATAACGGTATATAATGTAAGTAATCAAAGTTAACAAGGAGGGGAGTTAACAATCAGTCCAAGAAAAAATCCCTTAAGAAGCCTTACCCCAGTGTGTGCCAAACCCCGACATGTGTTTCGCTCCCTTGAGCTTCCCCAGGGGGCGTGGCTAACTAGGGGTCTCCAGAAGCTATATATAATGATGTTTGGCCAATCACAGACAACCTCTCATTAATACCATTTACACACAATCTCGGTCCTAAAAGTGATGTCTCCCTCCTTTTCCACTATAGGGCAGCTGCACAATTAAGTAGCCCGACCCTAATTGGTCTTGTTTCAAACGCATGTTAAAGACCGAGATGACAGATTGTTTGTAAATGGTATGAAAGAGAGGTTGTCTGTGATTGGCCAAACATCATAGTATGTAGCTTCTGGAAACCCCAAGTTAGCCACGCCCCCTGAGGAAGCTCAACCGAGAGAAACACATTTAGGGGTTTGGCACACACTCTGGTAAGGTCTCATTCTGGGACTGATTGTAAAACATTTTTACCCTCTTTGTTAACTTTGATTACTTACATTTTATACCGTTATATACATTCTTAGCCTCAGGAGTAGGTGACATGTATCTGCCTTACATAGTCTGTGTTATACTATAAGGATATCACTTGTGCCATTGATTTTATGATCTTTTAAGAATATATGTAATTGTATTTATAATAAAGATTATTTTGCGTTTCTAATTAAAGTGATAGTCTTTTTCAATATTTGGGGTATATATTTTTATTTGGGGTATATATATACATTAAGATACATAAGATACTAAGTACATACTAGAGCACATTTATAGAAGCCTTTTCAGTTCCCAAAATTTACCAGCAGTTATTTGCATATTTTCTGTTATTTACTATTTCTATTATATTTCTATTGTAATATAACACATTTGACAAGTTTGGCTAATGGCAGATATAAAATGTTAAGTAATTCCAGTGACAAATGAACAAAAATCATCTCATTGCTTTGATCATGTGCATTACGATCCAATAAGTGGTTTCCCCTTAGTGTTTCCCAACCAGGAAAGTACCTCCAGCTGTTGCAAAACTACAACTCCCAGCCTGCACATGGGCATGCTGGGAGTTGTAGTTTTGCAACAGCTGGAGACACACTGGTTAAAAAAATCTACACTATCAGCATAAGGCACCACAGAAAGTACATTCAGAAGCAGGGACTCGTCTTTGATAGAAATCCCTGCTCCTCTAGGTACTTTCTATAGCACATTAGGCCATAATAAGTACGTACAGGTGCAGAAACTCCCGTTGAATGAGAGTCATTGCTCCTGAACTTAATTCCCCCCAAGTGAATTCTAAAAAAAAAAATCTGATAATGAGGAGTTGTAGTTTTACAAAACCTTGAGGTCCAAAGTTTGGAGACCACTGCCCTATATGCCGTTCTATATGATTAGCTTTCATATACATTATCAGGATTTTATTAGTTGAGAAAACCTGATATACAGAGAATCCCATAATGCCTTCCGAAAAGGTCTCCCAGCCAATCAGTAGGCAGTATAGGAGAGATGTCACTATAAACACCTATGTATACAGCAGCCATTATAGAGATAGCAGGTGTTAGGTGAAGATCTCTGTGAGGGACAGTGAGCAATGCTCACCGCAGATAGGAGTAAGAGACACAGAAATAATAATTTTAGTACAGAGTGTTCTGCATCTGTTCTGTCAGCAGAAAATCTGTTTCATTGCAAGTAGAGATGAGAACATTTTTGAAAAATTTGATTCGGCCAATTCGCCTAATCTCAAAAATTTGATTTGATACAAATTTATTTGTGGCAAATAGCTATTAAAAATGGCTATTACCGGGCTACAGAAAGCCTCAATAGGGGTGTAGAACACTTTGCCTTGCTGTAACACGCATATGGAGTGTGCTGGGGGTAGTGAAATAATACCGTTATTCAGTATGACATGCGGATTACAGGCTTCGCTATTAGAATCACTGATGCAGAGCATCTGGATGTATCGGCAGGAGGACAATGAGAGGAGGACAATACACTCCGCTGCAAACTGTATTAGGCTACAAAAACAAGTGTGTAGCTTTGGCTGGCCTTTCACAGTAACTAGGCAAAAATTAGTTTGACAGGAAAAAAAATCGTACACCACCTATGTACGCACAGGTTATACTTATGAGAGGACAATACGCTCCACTACACAACCTGTATTAGGCACTTATTAGTGCATTGCTCACCCTAACTGGCCCCAATTAGCTTTATAGTTGTTGTACACCCCAGTACAGCAGTACAGAGTCGCTGTGTATGACACCCAAAAGTGTACTTTCTCCTAATGGAGTTTAATGAATCGTTTCATTTTATCGAATTGCAGCGATATTCGGATTCATTATGGTTCATTATAATTCATTACATTAATCCTGTTGCTACTCCCCAATATTTGAAAACATTTTGTTGGCTTGAATAAAACCATTATTTTTCACTGTCCAGGTGCTAAACCTGCTGATATTCCCAAACACTGAACATTTTTGGAAAGCTTGGAAAAAGCCATTGCTTCTCCCGATTGCAATTTTAAAAGCTACGAGACAGGTGCATAGCAGCTAACCCAAAAAACGGACCGGCTATGTTCACACAGTGGAATTTCCAAGTGGAATCCCACAAAAAAATTTCACCTGGGAATTGATTTCAATGGGATTCTGTTGCACTGTTCACATGGCGGAGTGAATCCTCTTGATTTTAGCATTCGCAGAAACAAGTTCATTGTTTTTGAAAATTCTTCTCGGAAATGCGTTGCGATTTATTGAGATAGGACATTTTGATCCATCATTGCACCGGCAGAACATGCAAATGTGTGCAATGTCCACATGTGTTTTCCGAGCAGATATTCCGCACGTTTTAAGCCATGTGAACATAGCCCTAGACAGGGGAAAGCAGAAAAGCAGTGTGATTCCTGTTCTGTAATGTAAGGAAGAATATCTATAACACATGTACATGTGACTTGGGGTTGTGTATTAGACACGAGCTGCAGTCCACGCGCCCGGCCACGTTATATACTGTAATTCAGTCTCTCCCTGATGTGGGGACCCCGTGGTGCCATCATGGCTGTGATCGTCCTTTATGTGCCTCTTAGTTCTTGTGTTTTCTGACGCCATCGAATGCACAGAACCCACATGTCTTTAACACACAGAGTGTGGGAGGATGATAATTGTCTTGTGCGCACGATCTGCACTAACTGGGTTCATAGGCAGAAAAACATCTTTCAGTATTTTCTCTATTTCATTGTGATGATGTAATGTGAATATTAATGATCAGCGAAACACGTTCATCAAAGGGCGCGGTTCTGAATCACGGGGAGACGCAATGTGTATTGTTTTATTATAGTGACATTGTGGGGAGTTAACAGTGTGTTACACCGCATGTTAGTAAAGAGCCGCCCTTTATCGGTATTAACTAAGAGTACAACATTTATTAAAGCCAGTGGTGCCATGTCTGCACCCAGCACAGAAATATGGGCCACCATGATAATGCCCCATGTGACATCACATCATACAGGACAATGAGATCACATGACTCCAATGGTCTCCACAGTCAAAAGATCTAATCCCATAGATCACCTGCACAGTCACCAGATTTCATCCCATAGATCACCTCCAAAGTCACCAGATCTCATTGAATAGATCACCACTGGGATGTGGTGGAACCAGAGATTCTCATAATGGATCCGACAAATCTGCAGCAACTGTGTGATGTCATCATGTCCATATGGAGGAACTGTGTGATGTCATCATGTCCATATGGAAGAACTGTGTGATGTCATTATGTCCATATAGAGGAACTGTGTGATGTCATCATGTCCATATGGAAGAACTGTGTGATGTCATTATGTCCATATAGAGGAACTGTGTGATGTCATCATGTCCATATGGAAGAACTGTGTGATGTCATCATGTCCATATAGAGGAACTGTGTGATGTCATCATGTCCATATAGAGGAACTGTGTGATGTCATCATGTCCATATGGAGGAACTGTGTGATGTCATCATGTCCATATGGAGGAACTGTGTGATGTCATCATGTCCATATGGAAGAACTGTGTGATGTCATTATGTCCATATAGAGGAACTGTGTGATGTCATCATGTCCATATGGAGGAACTGTGTGATGTCATCATGTCCATATGGAGGAACTGTGTGATGTCATCATGTCCATATGGAAGAACTGTGTGATGTCATCATGTCCATATAGAGGAACTGTGTGATGTCATCATGTCCATATAGAGGAACTGTGTGATGTCATCATGTCCATATGGAGGAACTGTGTGATGTCATCATGTCCATATGGAGGAACTGTGTGATGTCATCATGTCCATATGGAGGAACTGTGTGATGTCATCATGTCCATATGGAAGAACTGTGTGATGTCATTATGTCCATATAGAGGAACTGTGTGATGTCATCATGTCCATATGGAGGAACTGTGTGATGTCATCATGTCCATATGGAGGAACTGTGTGATGTCATCATGTCCATATGGAAGAACTGTGTGATGTCATCATGTCCATATAGAGGAACTGTGTGATGTCATCATGTCCATATAGAGGAACTGTGTGATGTCATCATGTCCATATGGAGGAACTGTGTGATGTCATCATGTCCATATGGAGGAACTGTGTGATGTCATCATGTCCATATGGAGGAACTGTGTGATGTCATCATGTCCATATGGAGGAACTGTGTGATGTCATCATGTCCATATAGAGGAACTGTGTGATGTAATCATGTCTATATAGAGGAACTGTGTGATGTCATCATGTCCATAAAGAGGAACTGTGTGATGTCATCATGTCTATATAGAGGAACTGTGTGACGTCATCATGTCCATATGGGGGAACTGTGTGATGTCATCATGTCCATATAGAGGAACTGTGTGATGTCATCATGACCATATGGAGGAACTGTGTGATGTCATCATGTCTATATAGAGGAACTGTGTGATGTCATCATGTCCATATAGAGGAACTGTGTGATGTCATCATGTCTATATAGCGGAACTGTGTGATGTCATCATGTCCATATGGAGGAACTGTGTGATGTCATCATGTCCGTATGAAGGAACTGTGTGATGTCATGTCCGTATGAAGGAACTGTGTGATGTCATCATGTCCATATGGAGAAACTGTGTGATGTCATCATGTCTATATGGAGGAACTGTGTGATGTCATCATATCCGTATGGAGGAACTGTGTGATGTCATCCTGTCCATATGGAGGAACTGTGTGATGTCATCATGTCCATATGGGGGAACTGTGTGATGTCATCATGTCCATATAGAGGAACTGTGTGATGTCATCATGTCCATATAGAGGAACTGTGTGATGTCATCATGTCTATATGGGGGAACTGTGTGATGTCATCATGACCATATAGAGGAACTGTGTGATGTCATCATGTCTATATGGGGGAACTGTGTGATGCCATCATGCCCATATAGAGGAACTGTGTGATGTCATCATGTCCATATGGAGGAACTGTGTGATGTCATCATGTCCATATGGAGGAACTGTGTGATGTCATCATAACCGTATGGAGGAACTGTGTGATGTCATCATGTCCATATGGTGGGACTGCGTGATGACATCATGTCCATATGGTGGGACTGCGTGATGTCATCATGTCTATATGGAGGAACTGTGTGATATCATCATGTCCATACGGAGGAACTTTGTGATGTCATCATGTCAATATGGAGGAATTGTGTGATGTCATCATGTCCATATGGAAGAACTGTGTGATGTCATCATGTCCATATGGAGGAACTGTGTGATGTCATCATGTCCATATGGAAGAACTGTGTGATGTCATCATGTCCATATGGAAGAACTGTGTGATGTCATCATGTCCATATGGAAGAACTGTGTGATGTCATCATGTCCATATGGAGGAACTGTGTGATGTCATCATGTCCATATGGAGGAACTGTGTGATGTCATCATGTCCATATGGAGGAACTGTGTGATGTCATCATTTCCATATGGAGGAACTCTGTAATGTCATCATATCTATATGGAGAAACTGTGTAATGTCATCATGTCCATATGGAGGAACTGTGTGATGTCATCATGTCCGTATGAAGGAACTGTGTGATGTCATCCTGTCCATATGGAGGAACTGTGTGATGTCATCATGTCTATATGGAGGAACTGTGCGATGTCATCATGTCCATATGGAGGAACTGTGTGATGTCATCATATCCGTATGGAGGAACTGTGTGATGTCATCATGTCTATATAGAGGAACTGTGTGATGTTATCATGTCCATATAGAGAACTGTGTGATGTCATCATGTCCATATGGAGGAACTGTGTGATGTCATCATGTCTATATGGAGGAACTGTGTGATGTCATCATATCCGTATAGAGGAACTGTGTGATGTCATCATGTCCATATGGAGGAACTGTGTGATGTCATCATTTCCATATGGAGGAACTGTGTGATGTCATCATGTCCATATGGAAGAACTGTGTGATGTCATCATGTCCATATGGAAGAACTGTGTGATGTCATCATGTCTATATGGAGGAACTGTGTGATGTCATCCTGTCCATATGGAGGAACTGTGTGATGTCATCATGTCTAAATGGAGGAACAGTGTGATGTCATCATGTCCATATGGAGGAACTTTGTGATGTCATCATGTTCATATGGAGAAACTGTGTGATGTCATCATGTCCATATGGAGGAACTGTGTGATGTCATCCTGTCCATATGGAGGAACTGTGTGATGTCATCATGTCCATATGGAGGAACTTTGTGATGTCATCATGTCCATATGGAGGAACTGTGTGATGTCATCATGTCTATATGGAGGAACTGTGTGATGTCATCATATCCGTATGGAGGAACTGTGTGATGTCATCATGTCAGTATGGAGGAACTGTGTGATGTCATCATATCCGTATGGAGGAACTGTGTGATGTCATCATGTCCATATGGAGGAACTGTGTGATGTCATCATGTCTATATGGTGGGAACTGTGTGATGTCATCATCTCTATATGGGGGAACTGTGTGATGTCATCATGTCCATATGGAGGAACTGTGTGATGTCATCATGTCTATATAGAGGAACTGTGTGATGTCATCATGTCCATATGGAGGAACTGTGTGATGTCATCATGTCCATATAGAGGAACTGTGTGATGTCATCATGTCTATATAGCGGAACTGTGTGATGTCATCATGTCCATATGGAGGAACTGTGTGATGTCATCATGTCCGTATGAAGGAACTGTGTGATGTCATGTCCGTATGAAGGAACTGTGTGATGTCATCATGTCCATATGGAGGAACTGTGTGATGTCATCATGTCTACATGGAGGAACAGTGTGATGTCATCATGTCCATATGGAGGAACTTTGTGATGTCATCATGTCCATATGGAGAAACTGTGTGATGTCATCATGTCTATATGGAGGAACTGTGTGATGTCATCATATCCGTATGGAGGAACTGTGTGATGTCATCCTGTCCATATGGAGGAACTGTGTGATGTCATCATGTCCATATGGGGGAACTGTGTGATGTCATCATGTCCATATAGAGGAACTGTGTGATGTCATCATGTCCATATAGAGGAACTGTGTGATGTCATCATGTCTATATGGGGGAACTGTGTGATGTCATCATGTCCATATAGAGGAACTGTGTGATGTCATCATGTCTATATGGGGGAACTGTGTGATGCCATCATGCCCATATAGAGGAACTGTGTGATGTCATCATGTCCATATGGAGGAACTGTGTGATGTCATCATGTCCATATGGAGGAACTGTGTGATGTCATCATAACCGTATGGAGGAACTGTGTGATGTCATCATGTCCATATGGTGGGACTGCGTGATGACATCATGTCCATATGGTGGGACTGCGTGATGTCATCATGTCTATATAGAGGAACTGTGTGATATCATCATGTCCATACGGAGGAACTTTGTGATGTCATCATGTCAATATGGAGGAATTGTGTGATGTCATCATGTCCATATGGAAGAACTGTGTGATGTCATCATGTCCATATGGAGGAACTGTGTGATGTCATCATGTCCATATGGAAGAACTGTGTGATGTCATCATGTCCATATGGAAGAACTGTGTGATGTCATCATGTCCATATGGAAGAACTGTGTGATGTCATCATGTCCATATGGAGGAACTCTGTGATGTCATCATGTCCATATGGAGGAACTGTGTGATGTCATCATGTCCATATGGAGGAACTGTGTGATGTCATCATTTCCATATGGAGGAACTGTGTGATGTCATCATGTCCAAATGGAAGAACTGTGTGATGTCATCATGTCCATATGGAGGAACTGTGTGATGTCATCATGTCCATATGGAGGAACTGTGTGATGTCATCATGTCCATATGGAAGAACTGTGTGATGTCATCATGTCCATATGGAGGAACTGTGTGATGTCATCATATCCGTATGGAGGAACTGTGTGATGTCATCATGTCTATATAGAGGAACTGTGTGATGTTATCATGTCCATATAGAGAACTGTGTGATGTCATCATGTCCATATGGAGGAACTGTGTGATGTCATCATGTCTATATGGAGGAACTGTGTGATGTCATCATATCCGTATAGAGGAACTGTGTGATGTCATCATGTCCATATGGAGGAACTGTGTGATGTCATCATTTCCATATGGAGGAACTGTGTGATGTCATCATGTCCATATGGAAGAACTGTGTGATGTCATCATGTCCATATGGAAGAACTGTGTGATGTCATCATGTCTATATGGAGGAACTGTGTGATGTCATCCTGTCCATATGGAGGAACTGTGTGATGTCATCATGTCTAAATGGAGGAACAGTGTGATGTCATCATGTCCATATGGAGGAACTTTGTGATGTCATCATGTCCATATGGAGAAACTGTGTGATGTCATCATGTCCATATGGAGGAACTGTGTGATGTCATCCTGTCCGTATGGAGGAACTGTGTGATGTCATCATGTCCATATGGAGGAACTTTGTGATGTCATCATGTCCATATGGAGGAACTGTGTGATGTCATCATGTCTAAATGGAGGAACTGTGTGATGTCATCATATCCGTATGGAGGAACTGTGTGATGTCATCATGTCCGTGTGGAGGAACTGTGTGATGTCATCATATCCGTATGGAGGAACTGTGTGATGTCATCATGTCCATATGGAGGAACTGTGTGATGTCATCATGTCTATATGGTGGGAACTGTGTGATGCCATCATGTCCATATAGAGGAACTGTGTGATGTCATCATCTCTATATGGGGGAACTGTGTGATGTCATCATGTCCATATGGAGGAACTGTGTGATGTCATCATGTCTATATAGAGGAACTGTGTGATGTCATCATGTCCATATGGAGGAACTGTGTGATGTCATCATGTCCATATGGAGGAACTGTGTGATGTCATCATAACCGTATGGAGGAACTGTGTGATGTCATCATGTCCATATGGTGGGACTGCATGATGTCATCATGTCCGTATGGAGGAACTGTGTGATGTCATCATGTCTATATGGAGGAACTGTGTGATGTCATCATGTCCATATGGAGGAACTTTGTGATGTCATCATGTCCATATGGAGGAACTGTGTAATGTCATCATGTCCATATGGAGGAACTGTGTGATGTCATCATGTCCGTATGAAGGAACTGTGTGATGTCATCATGTCCATATGGAGGAACTGTGTGATGTCATCATGTCCATATGGAGGAACTGTGTGATGTCATCATTTCCATATGGAGGAACTGTGTGATGTCATCATGTCCATATGGAAGAACTGTGTGATGTCATCATGTCTATATGGTGGGAACTGTGTGATGTCATCATGTCCATATAGAGGAACTGTGTGATGTCATCATCTCTATATGGGGGAACTGTGTGATGTCATAATGTCCATATGGAGGAACTGTGTGATGTCATCATGTCTATATAGAGGAACTGTGTGATGTCATCATGTCCATATGGAGGAACTGTGCGATGTCATCATGTCCATATGGAGGAACTGTGTGATGTCATCATAACCGTATGGAGGAACTGTGTGATGTCATCATGTCCATATGGTGGGACTGCATGATGTCATCATGTCCGTATGGAGGAACTTTGTGATGTCATCATGTCTATATGGAGGAACTGTGTGATGTCATCATGTCCATATGGAGGAACTTTGTGATGTCATCATGTCCATATGGAGGAACTGTGTGATGTCATCATGTCCGTATGAAGGAACTGTGTGATGTCATCATGTCCATATGGAGGAACTGTGTGATGTCATCATGTCCACATGGAGGAACTGTGTGATGTCATCATTTCCATATGGAGGAACTGTGTGATGTCATCATGTCCATATGGAAGAACTGTGTGATGTCATCATGTCCATATGGAGGAACTGTGTGATGTCATCATGTCCATATGGAGGAACTGTGTGATGTCATCATGTCCATATGGAAGAACTGTGTGATGTCATCATGTCCATATGGAGGAACTGTGTGATGTCATCATATCTATATGGAGAAACTGTGTAATGTCATCATGTCCATATGGAGGAACTGTGTGATGTCATCATGTCCATATGGAGGAACTGTGTGATGTCATCATGTCCGTATGAAGGAACTGTGTGATGTCATCCTGTCCATATGGAGGAACTGTGTGATGTCATCATGTCCATATGGTGGGACTGCATGATGTCATCATGTCCGTATGGAGGAACTTTGTGATGTCATCATGTCTATATGGAGGAACTGTGTGATGTCATCATGTCCATATGGAGGAACTTTGTGATGTCATCATGTCCATATGGAGGAACTGTGTAATGTCATCATGTCCATATGGAGGAACTGTGTGATGTCATCATGTCCGTATGAAGGAACTGTGTGATGTCATCATGTCCATATGGAGGAACTGTGTGATGTCATCATGTCCATATGGAGGAACTGTGTGATGTCATCATTTCCATATGGAGGAACTGTGTGATGTCATCATGTCCATATGGAAGAACTGTGTGATGTCATCATGTCCATATGGAGGAACTGTGTGATGTCATCATGTCCATATGGAGGAACTGTGTGATGTCATCATGTCCATATGGAAGAACTGTGTGATGTCATCATGTCCATATGGAGGAACTGTGTGATGTCATCATATCTATATGGAGAAACTGTGTAATGTCATCATGTCCATATGGAGGAACTGTGTGATGTCATCATGTCCATATGGAGGAACTGTGTGATGTCATCATGTCCGTATGGAGGAACTGTGTGATGTCATCATGTCCATATGGAGGAACTGTGTGATGTCATCATGTCCGTATGAAGGAACTGTGTGATGTCATCATGTCCGTATGAAGGAACTGTGTGATGTCATCATGTCCGTATGAAGGAACTGTGTGATGTCATCCTGTCCATATGGAGGAACTGTGTGATGTAATCATGTCTATATGGAGGAACTGTGTGATGTCATCATGTCCATATGGAGGAACTGTGCGATGTCATCATGTCCATATGGAGGAACTGTGTGATGTCATCATATCCGTATGGAGGAACTGTGTGATGTCATCATGTCTATATAGAGGAACTGTGTGATGTTATCATGTCCATATAGAGAACTGCGTGATGTCATCATGTCCATATGGAGGAACTGTGTGATGTCATCATGTCTATATGGAGGAACTGTGTGATGTCATCATATCCGTATAGAGGAACTGTGTGATGTCATCATGTCCATATGGAGGAACTGTGTGATGTCATCATTTCCATATGGAGGAACTGTGTGATGTCATCATGTCCATATGGAAGAACTGTGTGATGTCATCATGTCTACATGGAGGAACTGTGTGATGTCATCCTGTCCATATGGAGGAACTGTGTGATGTCATCATGTCTAAATGGAGGAACAGTGTGATGTCATCATGTCCATATGGAGGAACTTTGTGATGTCATCATGTCCATATGGAGAAACTGTGTGATGTCTTCATGTCTATATGGAGGAACTGTGTGATGTCATCATATCCGTATGGAGGAACTGTGTGATGTCATCCTGTCCATATGGAGGAACTGTGTGATGTCATAATTTCCATATGGAGGAACTTTGTGATGTCATCATGTCCATATGGAGGAACTGTGTGATGTCATCATGTCCATATGGTGGGACTGCATGATGTCATCATGTCCGTATGGAGGAACTATGTGATGTCATCATGTCTATATGGAGGAACTGTGTGATGTCATCATGTCCATATGGAGGAACTTTGTGATGTCATCATGTCCATATGGAGGAACTGTGTAATGTCATCATGTCCATATGGAGGAACTGTGTGATGTCATCATGTCCGTATGAAGGAACTGTGTGATGTCATCATGTCCATATGGAGGAATTGTGTGATGTCATCATTTCCATATGGAGGAACTCTGTAATGTCATCATGTCTATATGGAGAAACTGTGTGATGTCATCATGTCCATATGGAGGAACTGTGTGATATCATGTCTGTATGAAGGAACTGTGTGATGTCATCCTGTCCATATGGAGGAACTGTGTGATGTCATCATGTCTATATGGAGGAACTGTGTGATGTCATCATTTCCATATGGAGGAACTGTGTGATGTCATCATGTCCATATGGAGGAACTGTGCGATGTCATCATGTCCATATGGAGGAACTGTGCGATGTCATCATGTCCATATGGAGGAACTGTGTGATGTCATCATGTCTATATGGAGGAACTGTGTGATGTCATCATATCCGTATGGAGGAACTGTGTGATGTCATCCTGTCTATATGGAGGAACTGTGTGATGTCATCATGTCTATATGGAAGAACTGTGTGATGTCATCATGTCCATATGGAGGAACTGTGTGATGTCATCATGTCTATATGGAAGAACTGTGTGATGTCATCATGTCCATATGGAAGAACTGTGTGATGTCATCATGTCTATATGGAGGAACTGTGTGATGTCATCATGTCTATATGGAGGAACTGTGTGATGTCATCATGTCTATATGGAAGAACTGTGTGATGTCATCATGTCTATATGGAAGAACTGTGTGATGTCATCATGTCTATATGGAGGAACTGTGTGATTTCCTCATGTCCATATGGAGGAACTGTGTGATGTCATAATGTCCATATAGAGGAACTGTGTGATGTCATCATGTCCATATAGAGGAACTGTGTGATGTCATCATGTCCATATGGAAGAACTGTGTGATGTCATCATGTCTATATGGAAGAACTGTGTGATGTCATCATGTCTATATGGGGGAACTGTGTGATGTCATCATGTCCATTTGGAGGAACTGTGTGATGTCATCATGTCCATATGGGGGAACAGTGTGATGTCATCATGCCCATATGGAGGAACTGTGTGATGTCATCATGTCCATATGGAGGAAATGTGTGATGTCATCATGTCTATATGGAGAAACTGTGTGATGTCATCATGTCCATATAGAGGAACTGTGTGATGTCATCATGTCCATATGGAGGAACTGTGTGATGTCATCGTGTCCATATGGAAGAACTGTGTGATGTCATCATGTCTTTATGGGGAAACTGTGCGATGTCATCATTTCCATATGGAGGAACTCTGTAATGTCATCATATCTATATGGAGAAACTGTGTGATGTCATCCTGTCCATATGGAGGAACTGTGTGATGTCATCATGTCCATATGGAGGAACTGTGCGATGTCATCATGTCCATATGGAGGAACTGTGTGATGTCATCATGTCCATATGGAGGAACTGTGTGATGTCATCATATCCGTATGGAGGAACTGTGTGATGTCATCATGTCTATATAGAGGAACTGTGTGATGTTATTATGTCCATATAGAGAACTGCGTGATGTCATCATGTCCATATGGAGGAACTGTGTGATGTCATCATGTCTATATGGAGGAACTGTGTGATGTCATCATATCCGTATAGAGGAACTGTGTGATGTCATCATGTCCATATGGAGGAACTGTGTGATGTCATCATTTCCATATGGAGGAACTGTGTGATGTCATCATGTCCATATGGAAGAACTGTGTGATGTCATCATGTCCATATGGAAGAACTGTGTGATGTCATCATGTCTATATGGAGGAACTGTGTGATGTCATCCTGTCCATATGGAGGAACTGTGTGATGTCATCATGTCTAAATGGAGGAACAGTGTGATGTCATCATGTCCATATGGAGGAACTTTGTGATGTCATCATGTCCATATGGAGAAACTGTGTGATGTCATCATGTCCATATGGAGGAACTGTGTGATGTCATCCTGTCCGTATGGAGGAACTGTGTGATGTCATCATGTCCATATGGAGGAACTTTGTGATGTCATCATGTCCATATGGAGGAACTGTGTGATGTCATCATGTCTATATGGTGGGAACTGTGTGATGCCATCATGTCCATATAGAGGAACTGTGTGATGTCATCATCTCTATATGGGGGAACTGTGTGATGTCATCATGTCCATATGGAGGAACTGTGTGATGTCATCATGTCTATATAGAGGAACTGTGTGATGTCATCATGTCCATATGGAGGAACTGTGTGATGTCATCATGTCCATATGGAGGAACTGTGTGATGTCATCATAACCGTATGGAGGAACTGTGTGATGTCATCATGTCCATATGGTGGGACTGCATGATGTCATCATGTCCGTATGGAGGAACTGTGTGATGTCATCATGTCTATATGGAGGAACTGTGTGATGTCATCATGTCCATATGGAGGAACTGTGTGATGTCATCATGTCCATATGGAGGAACTTTGTGATGTCATCATGTCCATATGGAGGAACTGTGTAATGTCATCATGTCCATATGGAGGAACTGTGTGATGTCATCATGTCCGTATGAAGGAACTGTGTGATGTCATCATGTCCATATGGAGGAACTGTGTGATGTCATCATGTCCATATGGAGGAACTGTGTGATGTCATCATTTCCATATGGAGGAACTGTGTGATGTCATCATGTCCATATGGAAGAACTGTGTGATGTCATCATGTCTATATGGTGGGAACTGTGTGATGTCATCATGTCCATATAGAGGAACTGTGTGATGTCATCATCTCTATATGGGGGAACTGTGTGATGTCATAATGTCCATATGGAGGAACTGTGTGATGTCATCATGTCTATATAGAGGAACTGTGTGATGTCATCATGTCCATATGGAGGAACTGTGCGATGTCATCATGTCCATATGGAGGAACTGTGTGATGTCATCATAACCGTATGGAGGAACTGTGTGATGTCATCATGTCCATATGGTGGGACTGCATGATGTCATCATGTCCGTATGGAGGAACTTTGTGATGTCATCATGTCTATATGGAGGAACTGTGTGATGTCATCATGTCCATATGGAGGAACTTTGTGATGTCATCATGTCCATATGGAGGAACTGTGTAATGTCATCATGTCCATATGGAGGAACTGTGTGATGTCATCATGTCCGTATGAAGGAACTGTGTGATGTCATCATGTCCATATGGAGGAACTGTGTGATGTCATCATGTCCACATGGAGGAACTGTGTGATGTCATCATTTCCATATGGAGGAACTGTGTGATGTCATCATGTCCATATGGAAGAACTGTGTGATGTCATCATGTCCATATGGAGGAACTGTGTGATGTCATCATGTCCATATGGAGGAACTGTGTGATGTCATCATGTCCATATGGAAGAACTGTGTGATGTCATCATGTCCATATGGAGGAACTGTGTGATGTCATCATATCTATATGGAGAAACTGTGTAATGTCATCATGTCCATATGGAGGAACTGTGTGATGTCATCATGTCCATATGGAGGAACTGTGTGATGTCATCATGTCCGTATGAAGGAACTGTGTGATGTCATCATGTCCGTATGAAGGAACTGTGTGATGTCATCCTGTCCATATGGAGGAACTGTGTGATGTCATCATGTCCATATGGTGGGACTGCATGATGTCATCATGTCCGTATGGAGGAACTTTGTGATGTCATCATGTCTATATGGAGGAACTGTGTGATGTCATCATGTCCATATGGAGGAACTTTGTGATGTCATCATGTCCATATGGAGGAACTGTGTAATGTCATCATGTCCATATGGAGGAACTGTGTGATGTCATCATGTCCGTATGAAGGAACTGTGTGATGTCATCATGTCCATATGGAGGAACTGTGTGATGTCATCATGTCCATATGGAGGAACTGTGTGATGTCATCATTTCCATATGGAGGAACTGTGTGATGTCATCATGTCCATATGGAAGAACTGTGTGATGTCATCATGTCCATATGGAGGAACTGTGTGATGTCATCATGTCCATATGGAGGAACTGTGTGATGTCATCATGTCCATATGGAAGAACTGTGTGATGTCATCATGTCCATATGGAGGAACTGTGTGATGTCATCATATCTATATGGAGAAACTGTGTAATGTCATCATGTCCATATGGAGGAACTGTGTGATGTCATCATGTCCATATGGAGGAACTGTGTGATGTCATCATGTCCGTATGGAGTAACTGTGTGATGTCATCATGTCCATATGGAGGAACTGTGTGATGTCATCATGTCCGTATGAAGGAACTGTGTGATGTCATCATGTCCGTATGAAGGAACTGTGTGATGTCATCATGTCCGTATGAAGGAACTGTGTGATGTCATCCTGTCCATATGGAGGAACTGTGTGATGTCATCATGTCTATATGGAGGAACTGTGTGATGTCATCATGTCCATATGGAGGAACTGTGCGATGTCATCATGTCCATATGGAGGAACTGTGTGATGTCATCATGTCCATATGGAGGAACTGTGTGATGTCATCATATCCGTATGGAGGAACTGTGTGATGTCATCATGTCTATATAGAGGAACTGTGTGATGTTATCATGTCCATATAGAGAACTGCGTGATGTCATCATGTCCATATGGAGGAACTGTGTGATGTCATCATGTCTATATGGAGGAACTGTGTGATGTCATCATATCCGTATAGAGGAACTGTGTGATGTCATCATGTCCATATGGAGGAACTGTGTGATGTCATCATTTCCATATGGAGGAACTGTGTGATGTCATCATGTCCATATGGAAGAACTGTGTGATGTCATCATGTCTACATGGAGGAACTGTGTGATGTCATCCTGTCCATATGGAGGAACTGTGTGATGTCATCATGTCTAAATGGAGGAACAGTGTGATGTCATCATGTCCATATGGAGGAACTTTGTGATGTCATCATGTCCATATGGAGAAACTGTGTGATGTCTTCATGTCTATATGGAGGAACTGTGTGATGTCATCATATCCGTATGGAGGAACTGTGTGATGTCATCCTGTCCATATGGAGGAACTGTGTGATGTCATAATTTCCATATGGAGGAACTTTGTGATGTCATCATGTCCATATGGAGGAACTGTGTGATGTCATCATGTCCATATGGTGGGACTGCATGATGTCATCATGTCCGTATGGAGGAACTATGTGATGTCATCATGTCTATATGGAGGAACTGTGTGATGTCATCATGTCTATATGGAGGAACTGTGTAATGTCATCATGTCCATATGGAGGAACTGTGTGATGTCATCATGTCCGTATGAAGGAACTGTGTGATGTCATCATGTCCATATGGAGGAATTGTGTGATGTCATCATTTCCATATGGAGGAACTCTGTAATGTCATCATGTCTATATGGAGAAACTGTGTGATGTCATCATGTCCATATGGAGGAACTGTGTGATATCATGTCCGTATGAAGGAACTGTGTGATGTCATCCTGTCCATATGGAGGAACTGTGTGATGTCATCATGTCTATATGGAGGAACTGTGTGATGTCATCATTTCCATATGGAGGAACTGTGTGATGTCATCATGTCCATATGGAGGAACTGTGCGATGTCATCATGTCCATATGGAGGAACTGTGCGATGTCATCATGTCCATATGGAGGAACTGTGTGATGTCATCATGTCTATATGGAGGAACTGTGTGATGTCATCATATCCGTATGGAGGAACTGTGTGATGTCATCCTGTCTATATGGAGGAACTGTGTGATGTCATCATGTCTATATGGAAGAACTGTGTGATGTCATCATGTCCATATGGAGGAACTGTGTGATGTCATCATGTCTATATGGAAGAACTGTGTGATGTCATCATGTCCATATGGAAGAACTGTGTGATGTCATCATGTCCATATGGAGGAACTGTGTGATGTCATCATGTCTATATGGAAGAACTGTGTGATGTCATCATGTCCATATGGAGGAACTGTGTGATGTCATCATGTCCATATGGAGGAACTGTGTGATGTCATCATGTCTATATGGAGGAACTGTGTGATGTCATCATGTCTATATGGAGGAACTGTGTGATGTCATCATGTCTATATGGAAGAACTGTGTGATGTCATCATGTCTATATGGAAGAACTGTGTGATGTCATCATGTCTATATGGAGGAACTGTGTGATTTCCTCATGTCCATATGGAGGAACTGTGTGATGTCATAATGTCCATATAGAGGAACTGTGTGATGTCATCATGTCCATATAGAGGAACTGTGTGATGTCATCATGTCCATATGGAAGAACTGTGTGATGTCATCATGTCTATATGGAAGAACTGTGTGATGTCATCATGTCTATATGGGGGAACTGTGTGATGTCATCATGTCCATTTGGAGGAACTGTGTGATGTCATCATGTCCATATGGGGGAACAGTGTGATGTCATCATGCCCATATGGAGGAACTGTGTGATGTCATCATGTCCATATGGAGGAAATGTGTGATGTCATCATGTCTATATGGAGAAACTGTGTGATGTCATCATGTCCATATAGAGGAACTGTGTGATGTCATCATGTCCATATGGAGGAACTGTGTGATGTCATCGTGTCCATATGGAAGAACTGTGTGATGTCATCATGTCTTTATGGGGGAACTGTGCGATGTCATCATTTCCATATGGAGGAACTCTGTAATGTCATCATATCTATATGGAGAAACTGTGTGATGTCATCCTGTCCATATGGAGGAACTGTGTGATGTCATCATGTCCATATGGAGGAACTGTGCGATGTCATCATGTCCATATGGAGGAACTGTGTGATGTCATCATGTCCATATGGAGGAACTGTGTGATGTCATCATATCCGTATGGAGGAACTGTGTGATGTCATCATGTCTATATAGAGGAACTGTGTGATGTTATTATGTCCATATAGAGAACTGCGTGATGTCATCATGTCCATATGGAGGAACTGTGTGATGTCATCATGTCTATATGGAGGAACTGTGTGATGTCATCATATCCGTATAGAGGAACTGTGTGATGTCATCATGTCCATATGGAGGAACTGTGTGATGTCATCATTTCCATATGGAGGAACTGTGTGATGTCATCATGTCCATATGGAAGAACTGTGTGATGTCATCATGTCCATATGGAAGAACTGTGTGATGTCATCATGTCTATATGGAGGAACTGTGTGATGTCATCCTGTCCATATGGAGGAACTGTGTGATGTCATCATGTCTAAATGGAGGAACAGTGTGATGTCATCATGTCCATATGGAGAAACTGTGTGATGTCATCATGTCTATATGGAGGAACTGTGTGATGTCATCATGTCCATATGGAGGAACTGTGTGATGTCATCATGTCCGTATGAAGGAACTGTGTGATGTCATCATGTCCATATGGAGAAACTGTGTGCTGTCATCATTTCCATATGGAGGAACTCTGTAATATCATCATGTCTATATGGAGAAACTGTGTGATGTCATCATGTCCATATGGAGGAACTGTGTGATATCATGTCCGTATGAAGGAACTGTGTGATGTCATCCTGTCCATATGGAGGAACTTTGTGATGTCATCATGTCTATATGGAGGAACTGTGTGATGTCATCATGTCCATATGGAGAAACTGTGCGATGTCATCATGTCCATATGGAGGAACTGTGTGATGTCATCATGTCCATATGGAGGAACTGTGTGATGTCATCATGTCTATATGGAGGAACTGTGTGATGTCATCATATCCGTATGGAGGAACTGTGTGATGTCATCTTGTCTATATGGAGGAACTGTGTGATGTCATTGTCACGATGCCGGCTGGCAGGAGGTGGATCCTCTGTGCCAGAGAGGGATTGGCGTGGACCGTGCTAGTGGACCGGTTCTAAGTCACTACTGGTTTTCACCAGAGCCCGCCGCAAAGCGGGATGGTCTTGCTGCGGCGGTAGTGACCAGGTCGTATCCACTAGCAACGGCTCAACCTCTCTGACTGCTGAAGATAGGCGCGGTAAAAGGGAGTAGACAGAAGCAAGGTCGGACGTAGCAGAAGGTCAGGGCAGGCAGCAAGGATCGTAGTCAGGGGCAACGGCAGGAGGTCTGGAACACAGGCTAGGAACACACAAGGGAACGCTTTCACTAGGCTCAAGGGCAACAAGATCCGGCGAGGGAGTGCAGGGGAAGTGAGGTATATATAAGGAGTGCACAGGTGAACACACTAATTAGAACCACTGCGCCAATCAGCGGCGCAGTGGCCCTTTAAATCGCAGAGACCCGGCGAGTGCGCGCCCTAGGGAGCGGGGCCGCGCGCGCCGGGACAGGACCGACGGAGAGCGAGTCAGGTACGGGAGCCGGGGTGCGCATCGCGAGCGGGCGCCACCCGCATCGCGAATCGCATCCCGGCTGGAGGCGGTACCGCAGCGCACCCGGTCAGTGGATCTGACCGAGGCGCTGCAGCAACGATGATGAGGCGAGCGCTCCGGGGAGGAACGGGGACCCGGAGCGCTCGGCGTAACAGTACCCCCCCCCTTGGGTCTCCCCCTCTTCTTGGGGCCAAAGAACCTGAGGACCAAAAACTCAATTTTTTCGTGATGAGGTCCGATGCACATTAGGAGGGGTTCCGTGCGGTAACGCACGGCACAGTCCAATCTTTCATTGTTAACACAATTGATGTAGAGGGGTCTGGCGAGACTGGTCACAGGGACGTTGAACCTGTTGATAAGAGAGGCCAAAAAAAAATTTCCTGCAGATCCGGAATCCAAGAAGGCCATAGTAGAGAAGGAGAAGGTAGAGGAAGATATCCGCACAGGCACAGTAAGACGTGGAGAAGCAGAGTTGACATCAAGAACTGTGTCACCTTTGTGCGGAGTCAGCGTACGTCTTTCCAGGCGGGGAGGACGGATAGGACAATCCTTCAGGAAGTGTTCGGTACCGGCATAGTACAGGCAAAGATTCTCCATGCGGCGTCGTGTCCTCTCTTGAGGTGTCAAGCGAGACCGGTCAACTTGCATAGCCTCCACGGCGGGAGGCACAGGAACGGATTGCAGAGGACCAGAGGAGAGAGGAGCCGGGGGGAAAAAACGCCTCGTGCGAACAAAGTCCATATCCAGGCGGAGCTCCAGACGCCATCCGGAAGAACGCATGTCAATGCGAGTGGCAAGATGAATGAGTTCATGTAGGTTAGCAGGAGTTTCTCGTGCGGCCAGAACATCTTTAATGTTGCTGGATAGGCCTTTTTTAAAGGTCGCGCAGAGGACCTCACTATTCCAGGACAACTCGGAAGCAAGAGCACGGAACTGAATGGCGTACTCGCCAACGGAAGAAACACCCTGGGCCAGGTTCAGCAGGGCAGTCTCGGCAGAAGAAGCTCGGGCAGGCTCCTCGAAGACACCACGGACCTCAAAGAAGAAGGACTGGACTGTGGCTGTGGCAGGATCATTGCGGTCCCAGAGCGGTGTGGCCCAAGACAAGGCCTTTCCAGAAAGGAGACCACGGCAGAGTCTAGAGTCCCCATCAAATTTGTCCGGCAGGGACAAGCAGGGGTTAGGAGCGGCCGGACGCTGCGGAGGAGTTGCAGGAGCCGGCGGAGGAGATGGTTGTTGCAGTTGCAGCTGCTGTGTCAGTGACAGCAGCTGCTGTAACTGTGACTGCAGTTGCTGTGTCACGGTGGTCATGTATGCCAGCTGGTGATTTCGTTGGGTGATCATTAGGGAAATGTCGGCAAGACTTGACAGCGGCACCTCAGCGGAATCCATGGCCGGATCTACTGTCACGATGCCGGCTGGCAGGAGGTGGATCCTCTGTGCCAGAGAGGGATTGGCGTGGACCGTGCTAGTGGACCGGTTCTAAGTCACTACTGGTTTTCACCAGAGCCCGCCGCAAAGCGGGATGGTCTTGCTGCGGCGGTGGTGACCAGGTCGTATCCACTAGCAACGGCTCAACCTCTCTGACTGCTGAAGATAGGCGCGGTACAAGGGAGTAGACAGAAGCAAGGTCGGACGTAGCAGAAGGTCGGGGCAGGCAGCAAGGATCGTAGTCAGGGGCAACGGCAGGAGGTCTGGAACACAGGCTAGGAACACACAAGGGAACGCTTTCACTAGGCACAAGGGCAACAAGATCCGGCGAGGGAGTGCAGGGGAAGTGAGGTATATATAAGGAGTGCACAGGTGAACACACTAATTAGAACCACTGCGCCAATCAGCGGCGCAGTGGCCCTTTAAATCGCAGAGACCTGGCGCGCGCGCGCCCTAGGGAGCGGGGCCGCGCGCGCCGGGACAGGACCGACGGAGAGCGAGTCAGGTACGGGAGCCGGGGTGCGCATCGCGAGCGGGCGCCACCCGCATCGCGAATCGCATCCCGGCTGGAGGCGGTACCGCAGCGCACCCGGTCAGTGGATCTGACCGGGGCGCTGCAGCGACGAGGATGAGGCGAGCGCTCCGGGGAGGAACGGGGACCCGGAGCGCTCGGCGTAACAGTCATCATGTCCATATGGAGTAACTGTGTGATGTCATCATGTCTATATGGAAGAACTGTGTGATGTCATCATGTCTATATGGAAGAACTGTGTGATGTCATCATGTCCATATGGAGGAACTGTGTGATGTCATCATGTCTATATGGAAGAACTGTGTGATGTCATCATGTCCATATGGAGGAACTGTGTGATGTCATCATGTCTATATGGAGGAACTGTGTGATTTCATCATGTCCATATGGAGGAACTGTGTGATGTCATCATGTCCATATAGAGGAACTGTGTGATGTCATCATGTCCATATAGAGGAACTGTGTGATGTCATCATGTCTATATGAAAGAACTGTGTGATGTCATCATGTCTATATGGAAGAACTGTGTGATGTCATCATGTCTATATGGAAGAACTGTGTGATGTCATCATGTCTATATGGGGGAACTGTGTGATGTCATCATGTCCATTTGGAGGAACTGTGTGATGTCATCATGTCCATATGGGGGAACAGTGTGATGTCATCATGCCCATATGGAGGAACTGTGTGATGTCATCATGTCCATATGGAGGAAATGTGTGATGTCATCATGTCTATATGGAGAAACTGTGTGATGTCATCATGTCCATATAGAGGAACTGTGTGATGTCATCATGTCCATATGGAGGAACTGTGTGATGTCATCGTGTCCATATGGAAGAACTGTGTGATGTCATCATGTCTATAATGACATCACACAAGCGGAAATTAAGAAGTGTCAAATGGGAGTGTGGAATCCCATAGAAGTGTATTGGGCGTTCATTTGAAGTGCAAGCGGAAATTCCGCTGTGTGAATAGGACCTAAGGGTATGTTCACACGACAGAACCTGTCTGAAGCCACCGATGCCGAAATCCATTAGCGCTAGGACCATACAGACCCCAGCATCCACCAATGACGGCAAAGCAGTCTGCGCAGAACGACGAAATGTTCATTCTTTTGGTGGTTCTGAATTTCCATGGCGGAATTCTCGGAAGAGTGATTAGGTCAAAGGAAAACCCATTCCCACCAATATTAGATTCAATCAGAGGAATTTTCGAGAGAAATTCTGCTAAAAAAATTCCACATTGTGAATGTGCCCCAAAGAGATTGTTGAGAGAGGAACCATATGATACGGAGCCCATGATATGTCGTCATTCACCTCAGATCATTGTAGATTTCTTTACTTGGTTTCCTTTATTCTTTTTTATGTCTCGTCTCATTTTCTTCTCCGGTTTTGTTTTCATTTAGTTGCTTTTCGGAATGTTCCTGGTCGTTCCTGGGATTATAAATATATATTTTTAAATCTTTTTCCCTTTATTTCTGGGCATCGTTAATAAACTCTTACTTTGGACTCTTGAAGATTATTTGTACTTCTTACCGATTGGATTTCTTTCTTTTTGCCCGTGAATGTTCACAATTTCTTTCCGTAGAGATTGCTAAAAAGGTTTCATAAAACTTTACATTTAAAAAAAAAAAAAATCTATCAAGACATTTAAATATTTTTTCCTTTTTTGCGGCAAAGACCCAGAGTTCTGAGCCATGGGCGGAATCCTTCTGATGTGACCCCCTTTAGGTGCCTTCTCTCCCCTCTTATCCAATGACCTTTCCTTCAACTTTCCACTTCACCTCGTGGCACCGAACGTAATTTCAAAGCAAAATTTCTAAGTGATCTTCTTTGTTTCCGCTACTTTTAACGTTTCAGTCTTCGTGTCCTGAATAGATGATGAGGATCTCTGCGCATTTGATGGTCACGCGGCTTCTATACGGAGGAGGACTCAGATTTCACAGTTCACCCGACAGGAAGAGATTTCCAATAGTAATTGGGGAACAGAGTTAATACTGAAAGAAGTTTGGCGCATTCTTAAAGGGACATTTCATTATTAAAGGGGTACTCCGCCCCTAGGCATCTTATCCCCTATCCAAAAAATAGGGGATAACATGTCTGATCGCGGGGGTCCCATCACTGGGGACTCCTGCCCTCAGACTCCCGCCATCTCCCTGCTGCACCCAGTCTTCGTTTAGAGCGTTGGCTGCGGCACCGGAGGCTCATGACATCACGGCCGCGCTCCCGCTCGTGACATCACAGCCACGCCCCCTCAATGCAAGTCTATAGACTTGCATTGAGGGGACATGGCTGTGACGTCACAAGCGGGGAGTGACCGTGATGCCACGAGCCTGCACCCCGCATTGCCAGTCATCTGGCACGGAGAGAAGTACACTTTGTGCACCGGATTTCTGGGGTGCCGCAGCCGAGAGTGCCACAGCTGGGGACCCCCGCGATCAGACATTTTATCCCCTATCCTTTGGATAGGGGATAATTTGTCTAGGGGCAGAGTACCCCTTTAAGTTTTTTTAAATAATTAAGCCCAGGTGCTGCAAAACTTAAAAATAAACCACACATACTCCCCTCCCCCAACTCCCTCCCCCTCCAAAATGGCACCCGGGGCTGTCTGCTTCTTTCTTCTTCCTATAACATTTCATTCATGCAGAAACTGTTTGCGCATCTAACAAAATATTAGTATTATAAACTCCAAGCGTTTATTCTGGAGCACACATGACGCGTTTCATGTCAGGACCTGACTCTTCATCAGATAAATGACCTTTTTCGTCTTTGTTGCCATAGGCAACAATGAGAATCTGACTATAGGACAGCATGATAAATCTCCCGTAATGCTTTTTCTTTTATCTGTGTTTCTTCTTATAAAGAAAAACATGAATTGAAGCGAATATTTACTGTTCCGTCTCATTTTCTATGTGTTTTAGTCCCGACTGCTCTCGTACCGCCATGTTGTACATGGAGCAGCCAGCCGGGAGTGAAGCCGTGTCCTGCAGCAGTCCCGGGGTTTGTTACAATGGCATCTACATAACCATAAGTGACCTCGCGCCCCTCTCAATATTGTGTTTTTATTTATGAAGCTGCTTTCCGGTATGCTGAACAGGCAGCGCGCATTTCCCTCAAGCAGACAACCGTAAAGAACATTCAGCCGAGCGCAGTCATCTCGGCCCAAGTCTTCTCTACAGAGATGATAGTAAATTGCTAAGTGAACAGTCACATCTGCATTACTCGCTTTACGTCAAACACAACAATAAGGAAGGCCTCCAAAAATCTCCAAGATAAAAGCTACATTTAGCCTTAAAGGGGTACTCCGGTGGAAAACTTTTTTTTTTTTTTTTTTAAATCAACTGGTGCCAGTAAGTTAAACAGATTTGTAAATGACTTCTATAAAAACATCTTAATCCTTCCAGTACTTATTAGCTGCTGAATACTACAGAGGAAATTATTTTCTTTTTGGAACACAGAGCTCTCTGCTGACATCCCGAGCACAGTGCTCTCTGCTGACATCTCTGACCATATTAAGCCCCTGCCCATATAAGGGAGCTGCAGCCATTAATCTCTCTCTTGTTCCTGTGCTGCCAAGCAAGCAGCATCTCTCTTGGGTTGCCGACTCTGGAAGAGGTAGGATCTCCGCAGCTTACAAGACGATTTACTAGGCCAAAGCCTTGCGGCCTCGGCCTCTAACATAGCGGATAGACTAAGCAATTCCCTGATACTCATCGCAAGACCACTGGACCAAAACGCATCCCTAAATCCAGCGGATCTCTGCTATAAAATCCATAAGAAGCTAAATTGGGCTCATCTGATCCCAACCGACTGTCAATCGCTGCTCAGCTATATCTATAAAGACTCTGTTATCTGGACTGTTACTATTACTACATGTACAGAAATTCCTCAGTAAAAGTTCCTGCAAGTTTTCAGTTAACAGTGGTTGTGGACAATCCTTTATTTCTGCACCACCTATTGCTCTTGGGAAGGGTGGCAATAGGCCTATCAAGATTACAGCATTTAACCCTCACCCTGGCGTCACGAGTGGCAAGGGTTAACAGCGCCCTTAACTATCCCGAACAGCAACACCCTAACTACCCTACACCCCACAAGGCTTGCCACACAATCCCCCACCACATCTGTAAAGGTGGCCATTACACCTGGATACATGTAAGATCGCTGTGGCAGATGTTTTTATAGACCTTCGGACACTTATTATATTGTACGATGTACATCTCCTCCAGCTGAGATACTCGAATACTTTCTATGTAAATATCTACGATCTATCAAACAAGAAATGCAAATAATGGAAAACAAAAAGTACATTTTATAATCTGAATTATTCTATTTCTTAAATTTGCCTTAAAGGAAAATGTGTCAAACATCTTTACTCGCTTAGTTTGGCCTGAGGAGGTGAAAACGGGAAACATCTGGACGGCCGAACATTAGTCGCGTATAAGAGTCTGAACATGAATATAAGGCAAATGTATGTGTGGTGTCCCGGTACTGGACTTGGTCCTGTACGTTTGTCGTAAGTCCCCACAGTCAGAGTTCCTCCATGCTGGTAGGGTTTTCCTGGTGGGTTAACCCCTAGTCGCCTCATAATGCCATTTAGACAGGACCTTCAGTCACGTGATTTCTAGTGAATTGTGTTATGCTAGGTTTAAGGACCTTTGGGTCATGGGACTAGGTCATGTGATGTAACCATAATGCCTTGGTTTTGGACCGACAGGTTACGGACCAATAAGCTTTGATCCTGCCCCTTCTGTATATGAGGGCGCTTCATCCAATAATCTCTCTCTTAGTTCCGGACCACCAGACTGAGCAGATCTGTGATCACAGCTACAAGACAATCTAGGCCTCAAATCTAGCCGACTCAAATCTTACCAATCCTATGTGACTACTGAACCTAAACATACCCCTAAATTCAGTGGAACAGCGCACAGCAAAATCAAAGCTTATTTTACTACAAAGTCCCAGCCAAGCTGTGAGGAGCCTAAATCCCGGTCCTCTTGTAAAAGACTGTTTGTTATATCATCTGCATAAAATCTGCAGTAAATTAATTTCCAGTTTACTACTACCTCTGCTGTGGACAATCCTTATTCCTCCCTATCGTTCCTAGGACGGGTGGCGGTAGGACATATATATATCGAGGAAGCCCGCACCCTGGCGTCACGACAATCAAGGGTTAATGCTATACCCTGCAACACTACTCTGCAACACCCCTGTTCACCCTACATCCCCCAAGCTCGCCACATATGTAAAAATCTAAAGAACACAAACCGGGCACTGCTTGCGGGCAGAAAAGTGGATATAAATGGAATGTTCCTATGGCAGTGGGGGTGGGATGTGGTGATATGCAAAGTCCAACGCGGCGCTGCACGTACAGTAAAGATAAATGCACAATCCAATATAGAAGAAAGAAGCGGTGCACACACTTGTATGACTTGCTGTTTCACGCTCAGAGGCATTTCCTCAGGTCCCTGGTGCACCTCTGAGCGTGAAACAGCGTTGTCGTCCAGGTGTGAAGCTCCTGCCGCTCCAGCTCATCTTGGTCTAAGGATATCGGGATGTTCACACCTACCTGTTTTTGATGAAAATAAATCTACACAGCAAGTGATACAGGTGTGTGCTCCGCTTCTTTATTGCTCTGTAGAAACCTGTTCACGTGGAGGAGGTCTCAGCAGCCGTCCCTTTATAGGCAGTAATAGGGGGTCTGCAGTCCATAACCCCAAATATGTGGAAATATAGAGCCTTGTTGGGACCCACCCCTGTGATCTATGGGAAGTGCAGACCCCTGTGGATCATATCCGATAAATAATCTTCTAAAACAAAAACATGTCCAACACTTGAGCAAAGCCAAATGGAAGACACAAAATCTTCTCTTTTCAATGACTTTGATCATATAAATCTTTCAATCTCCCATCATTGTCCTCTAGACCAGATGATCTCTATACCCAGGAATACAGCCCGAAAATCTTATCTCTATACCCAGGAATACAGCCCGAAAATCTTATCTCTATACCCAGGAATACAGCCCGAAAATCTTATCTCTATACCCAGGAATACAGCCCGAAAATCTTATCTCTATACCCAGGGATACAGACGAAAATCTTATCTCTATACCCAGGAATACAGCTCGAAAATCTTATCTCTATACCCAGGGAAACAGACGAAAATCTTATCTCTATACCCAGGAATACAGCTCGAAAATCTTATCTCTATACCCAGGAATACAGCTCGAAAATCTTATCTCTATACCCAGGGATACAGACGAAAATCTTATCTCTATACCCAGGAATACAGCTCGAAAATCTTATCTCTATACCCAGGGATACAGACGAAAATCTTATCTCTATACCCAGGAATACAGCTCGAAAATCTTATCTCTATACCCAGGGATACAGACGAAAATCTTATCTTTATACCCAGGGATACAGACGAAAATCTTATCTCTATACCCAGGGATACAGCCCGAAAATCTTATCTCTATACCCAGGGATACAGCCCGAAAATCTTATCTCTATACCCAGGGATACAGCCCGAAAATCTTATCTCTATACCCAGGGATACAGACGAAAATCTTATCTCTATACCCAGGAATACAGACGAAAATCTTATCTTTATACCCAGGGATACAGACGAAAATCTTATCTCTATACCCAGGGATACAGCCCGAAAATCTTATCTCTATACCCAGGGATACAGCCCGAAAATCTTATCTCTATACCCAGGGATACAGACGAAAATCTTATCTTTATACCCAGGGATACAGCCCGAAAATCTTATCTCTATACCCAGGGATACAGACGAAAATCTTTCACCTAAAGCAAAAGTTCTGTTTGACATTTGTCACATAATGATAATTCCCCAATTCCATGTATTATTGGTTTATTGATCCATAATCAATATCCGGCTCTTCCCTGGCAGTACTGCTGCTGGCTCCGCCCCTGAGTTACTCCAGTACACCAATATAGGACAGCCCTGGTGCTCGGAGGTTATTACTATTGCCTTGAAGTCCTAGGTTAAAATTT